>NC_048596.1:272090550-272148050 GCF_003668045.3 Cricetulus griseus | reverse complement strand
AAAAATTACAGTTATTTAATTTGTGTGTGTGTGTGTGTGTGTGTGTGTGTGTGTGTGTGTGTGTGTCTGTGTGTGTCTGTGTGTGTGCACATGCCTTGACACACACGTAGGGAGTCAGAGGAGTTTTCAGGAGTTAGTTCTTGCCTTCTGCCATGTGGCTCCTGTGGATCGAACTTAAGGTATCAGGTTTGGTAGCAGGTACTTTTTACCCCGGGAGCCATCTTGCCAGCCCTAAAGTATCAGGTATTCTGCTGGTGGGTGACCAGCTCCTTAGTAGCTACCATTCTCCTGGCTGCCAGCAGTTTGCAGAACTGGCTGCTACCAACACTTGCACTCTCTCTGTTGTTGTATGTATTGAGAATGTTGTACCCACTCAAATTCTTTATCTCCCTGGATTAGCTTCTGTCTTCCCCATTACCCCAACCACAACTGATGCCGTTTCCATCTCTAGGCGTTTGCAGTCACTATTGCCTCATCTTTCTCTCAGTGTCCTCAGCTCTGCTCATTGGTACCTCCCCACTGTGTCCTGTATTATCCTGGTGTCTCCACGGGGACTTGCCTCAGCATATCTTTCTGACCTGCACAGTTAACTTCAGGAAGTATAGGTGTTTACAGAAGTCCTGGATATTTGGATGTCATATCCCTTAGCAGGCATTGGGGCCATCAGTGGAAAGACATCCTTTAGTCCACTGGCTTTCCAGTTGATGATCAGGTCAACAGCAGAGGATGCTTGTGGGAGGGACCACGAGGACAGCCAAGTTTAGATTCCCCCAGCCCTTTGTCCACTTGAATAGTTGGCTCCCTGATGTTTTGGGGATAAGCCTTCCCCTGAGACTTCCTAGGGAACCTTTGCTTCTCCACTGAGCCTGCCTTTGTCATCCTGGGTAACCATATGAGAGTCACAGACTGAGCAGCTGAAGTATACACGTGCTCATTGCTCACAGTCTAGAAGCTGCAAGCCTGAGGTCCAGGTGCCAGCTGGCTCAGTTCCTTTTGGGGGAGCTCATCCTGCTTTGTCGACTGCAGCTGTCTTGATGCAGCCTCACTGGAGGGATAGAGGTAGGCTCAGTGCTTCTTCCCCGCCTCATAAGGGCAAGAGACTTGGGATTAGACCCTTTCCCTTAGGTCTTACAGTTGCCACCTTCATACAGTCTCTGTCATCAGAAGTAGTCACAGTGAAGTTTGAGCTTCATTTATTTTGGGGAACACAACTGTAGACACAGTCAAACTGTTAAAACCTATTGTATGGTGTTGTTAGCTTGGGCACATGGTGTGTGTGTGTGTGTGTGTGTGTGTGTGTGTGTGTGTGTAGAGAGAGAGAGAGAGAGAGAGAGAGAGAGAGAGAGAGAGAGAGAGAGAGAGACAGAGAGGTTTGAAGGCAGGTCTTTATGCTTACATCTGAGCTATCACCTGGCCAACATTCTTAGTTCTTCTTTTTGTTTTGCTTTATGCTGGGCATAGAACCCAGGGCTGTAGGCACACCAGCAAGCATTCTACTACCGAGCAGCCGCAACTGCAGACTGGTACTCCCAGCCTTAAAATGAGGATATTGAGGCTTAATTCCGTATGGGGATCCAGTAGAAAATATCAGCCCCTGTAGGACTGTGTCCCCCACCACACAGATGACTGTAACAGCCCACCCAGGCAGCGTCCCCAGAGGGTGATGTCCTTTGCTCCAGCCATCCCCTGCCTAGGAAACTCCCTGTGACATTTTTTCATCTATGGGTTCCCCTTTGGGGATTGTGACCGTGGCTGCTCTATCCTTGCCTGTTTTGGATTTATAATTTTGGACTGTGTCATGAATGTATTTTGCTTTATTTAGCAACATTTTGCAAACCGTGAAATGTCGGCTTTAAATTAGGACAGATGCGAAGAGAATGAGCAAGGATTTCTTCCCCTTTGCCTCCCAGTGCTGCCCATAAGAACATGCAGAAGCCAGGGGCAATCCCCTCCTCTGCATATAGCCCTCTGCCTCAAAAACTCACATGGCTTCTACCTTTCTTTCCCAACCTGAAAACCAGTGAAGGTTCTGGAAGCAGACCACAGCATCTCATCAGGCTTGCTGGTAGATGTGGGGCCCAGCTAGGGCCTGCTGGGATTCCCATGTAGATGGCTAAACAAGATAGGCTTGTCTGCTCATTTTAGACTGAGAAGACCAGCAGATACTAGATGGCTGGGGGCTGAGTCAGGGCCTCCTCTTTTCCCATGGGTTACAGGCATGGAGAGCCCTGTTTTGCTGAAGACAGTCCAAAGGTCTGCAGGAAAACAGCTCATTTGACAGCCGTTGGCAGTAAGCACAGGGTGTCTTTGGGGTTGGCCGTTCCTCTAGTGAGGCACCAGTTCTCCTGTCTAGGGAAGTGCGTACCCAAGGCCCACCTCGAGTGGCCCGGAGGAGGTCCCCTCAGAAACCAGCAAACAGGGTTTCTTTGTGCTCTGAGCTCCCAGGACAAATGAACTGGAGCTGGTAGCTAGCAGACTTGCCACCAGGCAGCGGTTTAAATCAAAATAATCACTTTAAGTAACAGTAGGGAACCTAGCTGGAGAACCATTTCCTCTGGCCCGAAACACTAAAACACGACCTGATTTATGCTGTTGGCTGGGGCAGCCTGTTGAAACGTGGAACTCAGAGTTATGACGGCCCCTCCCCTCTGCCTGTCCACCGGTTGCTGGATGAAAAGGACTTAAATAAGGGAGGCTTGTGGAAGGCCTCCAGGGCTGGAGAGTGGCTGTTGAAAGGCCCTGGTCTGCAGGGAAGTGGCGATTTGGGCAAGTTGTGCAGACGGGCTGGCCCTGCAGCCTGGCTCTGAAGCAGCTGGAACTACCATCTCCGTTGGTTGGGGATTGAATTGAGATGATTTTATCTGTGCTTGTTTGTGTGAGTGTGTGTGTTAGTGTGTGTAGAGGCCAGAGAGCAAACTTGCAGTGGCATCCTTGTGTTTTTCACTTTTGGGGTGGGGTGGACGTGGGTTCTAGGACTTACATTCAGGTCCTCCTGCTTGTGCTGTGAGCTCTTCACCAGCTGAGCCATCTTCTTGATTGAGATGATCAGATATATTGCACTATCTGCCTTTGACCCTCGGAGTCAGCGTGGCATAGCTTTGGGACTGCGCCCCCTCAAAGAGACATACATGTGGTCTGTACATGCCAAGTGGCACGCGCAGGGCCCTAGAATGTGGACTCTTACATTCACCTTTTGCTGGCAGCTTTATCTCCTGGGGGACTTCCTTCCTAGCAATCAGGTGAGTTTGGGACTGGATGCCGAAGTGGCATTTGCTGCAGCTGGGTGACACAAATAGAGAATGATGAGGGTGTGGTGAATGAGACCCCCCCCCCCCTTAGGCTGTTCTCCTGTCCTTGGTCCAGAGCATCCCTTCTCTTTTCCCTTGTTGACATCTCTTCTTGGTGGCTTCTCCTCCTTATTCTTCAGCCTCTGGAATAGAAGGCATCTGTGGAGCCTGGTACCAGGCATCAGAAGCATTTGGGTGAGGGAGCAGGGCAGGGTGTCAGAACCTGGGAGAGGCCATGATGGGCGCAGACAGATAACGTTGATTCCACGGTGACTTGTTATCTGTAGACTTTGACATGTGTGGTTAGAGATGTGACAGAATGGCACACAGTAAGTGCCATGATGGCTTTTATGTGGTGCAGGGAGAGAGCCCAAGGCTTTGTGCATTCTAGACAAGCGCTGGGGCTAATTGCGTCACATCCCTACCCCAAGTCCTATTCTTTACAGACGTTCATTTAGAAGTAATCCAATGATCAGACTTTAAATTTTATCACTTCAGATAAACCAAGTGAAACTTTAGAATTAATTTAACAATTAGTGTTTTTCTTTAAAAAAAGCAGCTTTTAAAACTTTTTGAATATATATTTTATGTCTACTGGTGCTTTGATGTGTGTCTATACCACATGTATGGGGCACCCTTGTCGGCCAGAGAAGGGCATCAGATCCCCTGGACCTGGAGTTACAGACAGTCATGAGCCTGGTGCTGGGAATTGACCCTAGGTCTTCTGGATGTGCTCTTAACTGCTGGGCCATCTCTCCAACTCCCCAAAGGTAGTACAGTCTAAAAGGTGGCGTCTTCACCAGCTTCAGGTCTGTCTGTGTGTCCCGACGGCAACTGTCCATATGACCATAGGGGCTGTCAGCGAATACTCAGACTATGCTACATTCTGCAACCTAGGAGTCTATCAAATGTCTCGTGGAAGGGCTTTTAAAGTGCTGATGTAGCAAAAATAGAAATAAATAGCCTTTCTTGGCCTGGGGTGGGAGGGGGGGAGTTGTCTTTGGTAAGTAAGGCGAGAATCTTGGTAAAGTTCCAGAAAATGTTTTCTGTGTGGACCTGAAGAGAGGGACTGTGTGATAACTAGCTGCTGTCCTCAATAGTAGAAGGGTCCACGGGGCCTCAGGTCACCTGTGCTGAACTGCCTGCCTTGCACCGAAGGACAAAGGGAATTAATTGTGTGTGTGCTTCAGGGCTCCCAGAGGATGGCAGACCGTATGGGGACAGTTGGACTGGACTTATCAACCTGTGTTCAGGTGAAGCTGGACCAGGAACCCCCGCCTCAACCCCGGTATGCCTGCAGGCACACACCACTTGCTGTCATTGTACTTGTGACTTTGATATTGTGAACTTGTCTTTAACACTTGGACACAGTTTTCTTTGCCAATCCCCACAGCCTGTTGTTGTAACAAACACACGTGACTGGTTTGTGAAGGTGGCAGAAGCAGACGTGGAACCTGTGGGCCTGGGCTTCTCAGGTCTGGGCTGAGGTACCGTGCTCCTGGCGTCTCACTTAGCCAGGCATGTGGCCTTCTGAGGAAGAGCTGAGAAAAGACCCAGCCTGTCATTGGTTCTAGTTGTGACTTCCTGGATAGCCGGTGACGAAGTGTTTGCCTTTTTCTCCTTCTCACTGTATGTGTAGCCAATACTGACTGCCAAGAACAGGGGACAGGTGCCAGTGGAGGGCCAGGGAATGAACAGGCTGCTGGCTGGGTTCCTCAGACCCCCAGCAGGCCCTCATCCAGGACTTTCTGGGAGGCTCCCTGCCTGAGGAGGGAGCAGATTGAGCTCACAGCTGGCTGGAAGGGAAACCCCAGACACCGAGTGGCAGTCAGTGAACTGGGAGCTCCTGGAAACAAGCTGGTGTGGCAGCATGAGCAGTGAGTGTCTGTCATGGATCTGCCTCCTGTAAGTGGGACCTTACTGGGCTACAGAACTCTGGCTTTCCTCATCCATAAAAGTAGAGGGACTATCGAGAGGAGGATGCGGTAATGCAACCTTGGGTCCTTGTGGCATTTTAATGAGGTCACACACGATAACCCTGTGCAGCTGGTTGCTTTTGTTCTAATCACTCACATCCTCCCTGATGCATTTAAGCCACCCATGCAAGGACCATTATTTCATTAACCTGCACCTGCCCCCCCCACCCCCGTGTCTGCCACCTAAGACAGCTGGACCCACTTGGGACTGTTAAGGAGATGCGCAGAGCCTTGGAGGCCTGGTGTCTTCAGTGGGGGGGTTGCTTCATCGTACTGCTGAGAACCAGGAAGGCAGAGCAGGCAGCCCCATTGCAGAGTGCTCATGGATGTCTTGGGAATCATCATAGGGTTGCAGTCAGCCCACCAGGCATCTCTGCAAGGAGCTGTGTCAGTGTTAAAGGTGGAATTAAAGGTGGGCAGGAAAGACAAGGCCCAGCAAACATGCTGAGTGCCAAGCGGCCTTGTGGCCTTGGCTGAGGAGTCTGGCTGACTCTCTGTCCCCATCATCAGATGGATGGCATCATACTCCTGATGCCCACCACTGTGCTCACACCACAGACACATCACATATTACCATGCTTACAGACACACATGTACCCCGTACTCTCAGATACACACTATCACACTCAAGTTGATACACCACACCCATCCACAGACTACACACACACACACACACACACACACACACACACACACACCAATGCTACACTTACACACACACCATACCCCCCCCACAGCCACATGCATATCTGCAAGCACACTGTGTGCCATGCTTATAGAAACACTACCATGCTCTCACTGTACACCGCACTCATCCATATACACGCCACACTCACATAGACATACTGCCATGCTCACACCCACAGATGCACCACACACAGTCATATTCATACTCAGAGGCACACACGTGAGCCGCACTCACACCACACACACTCACTTATAGACGTGCCATAGGTAACCCACTCAAACACCACAGAAACGCCTGCACTCCACACCACACACAAACTATGTGTGCTTTCTGCATGCACCATGCATGGGATACAGTTTGTACTTGTACAACACACACTATATGCATTCAGACAACATTTGCTTCATACACATGTATGACACACGTGTGCACCACACACCTCACACACCACACATACATATCACGTCACACACAGAAATCAGTCACACGTACATACCTTACCATACTAATATACTACACAGACCCAAATGGACAGCAAAAACCCCATGCACATCTGACATACATACATACATTATACATATCCGGGCGACACACACTACACATACACATTCACACCATGTACAGTGCACTGCATATTCAGGACACACACACACACACACACACACACACACCTCTGTCTAAGAACACCAGGAATGCATGTTGCCGGATTTTGGGGGACTGTTTTGACAAGGAAAAATGAAGCCACACATCACCCTGTGCACTACCGTACCTGCCACTTTGCCTTCTTGGGGAGGCAGGACCCACTCAGCCATCTAAGTTATAAAGCAGTTAATCCCCATAGACCACTGTCACACACCTGTCATCGTCACTGCCTGGCCATGACCCCATCCACCCCTGGGCTATCGGCCACCTCTGCCTTGCTGCCCTGTGTCAGGATGCACCCAGGGCCCTGAACCTTTGTATGGGGCACGCCTTGTGGTGGTTCACAGTGGTGCTGCCCCAACTTCTCTGCTCAGGATTCATAAATTAGGGTTTTTTCCCCCAACAAACTGAAGTTTGTCCAATTTTCCTTAGAGTTGAAAGAGCAACATCTTTGCTTTGTGCCGAGGTGAACTGCCGCTGCATACTGGAAAATGATTTTCTTTGCTGTGTTCCTTATTTAAACCTTGCTTGGGAAATGCTTCCTTGTGTGATGTGAACGCTGGTCTCACAGACACTCCGACATTTAGACAGCTAGAGGTAGAAACATCGAGTCTATGTTGTTCCTTTAAAGCCCCATAGGAAAGATCACCCCCTGCCGCAGTGGGGTCTGTGGCTTGGCCGTGTACCCTGATGTGTGCACTGGGGTCTAGCTCCTCTGGAGAAGACAGAACTTGTTTGGGGACATCGCTTGCCCTGAGCAGACCCACAGGGAATGAAGGAGTTGCGATTTGGCTTAGGCTGCGGAAGAGCCTTGCCCCAGCACGCCTGAGGCTCTAGCTTCATTTTGAGCACTGTAAAAACCAAATAGTGAAGATTTTAAGCATAAAATAAAGGTTTTTCACAGGGGCACTTCTGGGATTGATGTCAGTCTGTCTTGCTCATGTCCTACGGCCCAAGGGAGCTTTGCCAGATGGCCCAGCAGCCGCCATCAGGTGGCTGTGCAGGACTGTAACCTGAGGGTAGCCAGCCAGGGCTCAGCCTGTCCTGCCTCCGGGACCTTCAGGCCCACCCACATGATTGTTGGTGGCTCATTCTGTGTCAGGAGGTTGCTTGGTCCAGTTCATCCCAAACCATCTACACACACACACACACACACACACACACACACACACACACACACACACACACATGTGGCCAGGTTAAGGCAAACAGCAGTGATTTTAACTGTCTAATAAAGTATAAATCCCAAAATAAGCTCCTGGACCAAGCAGTAAAATCTACATGTCAGCATGCAAAAATGAAACCAGTTTTGTGAGGAGAAAGGGAGCATGGGTAATTCTGCCCCCCAAATATGTGTTTAAAGTGGCAGTTTGACAATGAAAGCTGTAATCTGAGGGCTCCCCCTTTTATGTGTGAGCATGTGGCACTTTAACTGATGTCTCTTGTTTTACTTCTGCCTTGTTTAAATACAAGTGAAAATAAATCGAAGCTGCAATGGTGATATATATGCAATTGGATTTTTTCTCATTTTAAAACAGTTTTGAAATTTTGAAAATGAGACAACTGGGAAATGAAAAACTTATGAGATAATTTATGAGATAGTTTTGTGAATAATGGCTGACCCCTTAATTGATTGGCCCCTTCATCCAAACCCCTTGAGGTCTCTTATTCTCTCTACTCTGTTAGAGAAACACAGCGGTGGAGGGCTGCTGTGCTGGAGGGACCTTGTCTTCTCCTTCCCACTTCAACAGTTAACTTTCGGCTTCTGATGGTTCATCATTTTCATGTATTCTTACAGCTTCTGGGCTCCTTATAGTGCCTATGGTGTGCTCTCATTATATGGGTTTGTTTTAAGACCACACTTAAAATTTATCTTATGTATCTAAGTGTTTTGCCTGTACATATGCCAGTGAGCCACATATGTGCCCGGTGCGCACAGATGACAGAAGAGGACATCAGATCATCTGGACCTGGAGTCACAGATGATTTGTGAGCCACTATGTGGGTGCTAGAAATGGAACCCAGGTCCTCTGGAAGAGAAAGTGCACTGAACTGCTGAGCCATCTCTCCAGCCCCCATATATATACATAATGTTTAAAAAATACTAGAGGTTAATTTTAAATGGAGAGATGTCATAAATTCTCTATCATAACTCACAAATCAAATAGTCTTAAATTATTGATGTATTTTCCTGTGGATGCCATTGACCAAAGTTCCAGACAGAAAACCCTCACACTGGCAGTACTGGAGGCTCTCGTGCAGTATTGCAAATGGAGTCTCTCTGCATGGTGGTGTCCCCTAAAAGGGGGCCCCTTTCTGACACCTGGCCTCAGGCCCAAAGCTGGTAGAGGTCACTTTACCCTCTTGCCTGGCTAACCAGGCTGGGGACAGGGGGATTTCCAGGCAGGAAGTGGAGGCTGCTGGCTCATGACAGTAGGTCTGTGAACTGGCAAAGACATTCGTTCCACCTTACCCCCTGAATCAGAGCAGCTTCGTGGACTGAAGATGAAGTGCAGGAGACAGAAAACTGCCGGTCCTCTTCGGGCCCCAGGTTACCAACACTAATGCTCATGGTATCTGTTCAGCTGCTTTCACAAATGCTCACACCCTGGCCCACATGCTGGGAGGTTCTTGAGCTTAGTGATGGGGGTGGGGTGAGTGGGGCGGGGTGTGGGGGGAGGGAGAGAGAGAGTGCATGTGTGTGTGTGTGGTACATGTCTGTATGTGTATCTGTGTGTAGGCCAGATGACAATCTTGGGTGTTGTTCCCCAGGTGCCCCCACCTTTTTCATTAAAAAAAAATATTTTTTGACCAGGGTCTCAAACTGGCCTGGAGTTCCCCAAATAGACTAGGTTGGCTGGCCAATGAGCCCCCAAGTGCTGGGCTCACAGCATATGCTACTCCCTGGGAGCTTTTTTTATGAGTGTTCTGAGGACCGAACACATGTCCTCGAGGCAAGTGCTTTATGGAGTGAGCTGTCCCCAGCTTTCCTTTCCTTTTTATTCTGTACGTTTCCTCCCCACACAGTGCCATTTATTTCCACCATCCATGGAATCCCAGCCTAGCTACTTGGCAGGTTCCAGGTCAGTGAGAGACCTGGATAGGGTTTGAGAGGGACACCCAGGGATGCCCTCTGGCCTCCGCATACTTGCACACCATATATGTACACCTGCACATACAAAGGCATATATGTGGACACACTGGCACACACACACACAGCAGTGAATTAGGAAAGTGATGATCAGCAATAAATCGCCACTGTGTTTTAAACTTGGATAATTTGAGCAGGGGAAAAGAGTCATGCAGAAGGAGGTGCCCCTGAGAGCATGACAGTGTTGACTGTCCCTCCCAGGCCAGTGAGTCCCATACCCCACCCCCCACCCCGGTAATTGCAGGAGGGCCTCATAGCCCATTGTCCGAAGCCTCCTCTCTACCTTTCTACTTCTGCTCGTCCACTAGAGAGATGCCACACTGCTTTTCATATCTTACCAGGAGTGCCGTTGCCGACCAAGGGCTCCTGGATGTACAGAGGAGACGGGCCTTACTGAGAACACCGTGTGTGTGTGTGGGGGGGGGGGGGGGTGGAGAAGGGATTTCCAGGCAAGTGCAGTCCCATGCGTCCCTAGTTGCTGATTGGGGTTTGTTTTCAGGCTGTGGGTGAGGGCTGGGCAGTGTGTGTCTGAGAAGGGCTGTGGAGCCATTCTCCCAACACTACAGTAGAGGTGACAATGTTGTGAGTCTTCCTAAAGAAGTCACTGACCGGGGTGCCTTGAGGTTGGTACAGCATGCTTGAGAATCGAGTCACAACACTGACTGCCTTAGCAAATGTCTTTGCTCTGGCCCCACTGGGTTAAAGGAGAACTCTTAGAAGGAAGATGAGAAAAGCTTGATTGATTGATAACAGCAAGGGCTCTATTTCTGCTTCCTCCCACCAGAAAGGTGTACCTGAAGATCCCAGGGCCATGTGCCTGCAAGGCCCTTCTTAGGAACCTTCCTTTCTTCTTGTGTTGTGTGACAGACCCCACTGGGCTTGAGGGCCCCTTTTCCTCCTGCCCACACACTCACAGTGACGGCTTTTTCTTTCTTTCTTTCTTTCTTTCTTTCTTTCTTTCTTTCTTTCTTTCTTTCTTTCTTTCTTTCTTTCTTCCTTTCTTTCTTTCTTTTGCCCAGAGACATAAGGCAGGACGCATTCCTGGGCCAGACTGGAAAAGCAGTCATTTCCTGGCAGAGAGCAGGGTCCTGTTATAAAGTGGTCTCCTGTGAACAGAGCCTGCGCTGTGGAGTTTTATTGGGGCTGTGCTTGTCTTGGGCCCCCTGGGAGTCCACAGCCACAACAAATGGGACTTTTCAGTGGGCACACCTTCCTCAGCTTCCAGCCAGGGGTAGGAAGTTTTGTTCAACTTTTAAATCACAAAGGATTCCCACACCCTTTGAAAAGGTCTCCCAGGTTTTCCTTGGAATTCTAGGGATCATGATAGAAAAAATTCTGTTTCGCAGGTCACACTTGAGCTTGCGTACATGGATCTTGCCCGTGTTGTTGTTTCTTGTGACTCTCAGGGGCATTTTGTCCTTGCTGTGCTGTCTTAGTCCTTTAGAGTGTAGCTTCTGGCCCCGGGGAACAGGGATTGGACATAAGGGACTCAAACCTTATCCTGGACTGGCTTTAAGAGCTAGCAGTTAACCGGTGTGTCAGTGGTGGGCAGCTGGCCTTGGGGTGTCCACAGGGCTCAGGAAGTAAGGAGCTGAGGTATAGGGACGGGGTTCCAAGCGGATTCAGACCAAAGTGGATGTGCTGGAGAGACAGCTCGGGAGACACAGCTGGTCCTGTGGCTCACAGCTACTCGTCCTGTCGTTCACGAGCTCCTCTTGGTCCCAAGATTCACAGGGCATTTCCACAACCATCAGGATGCTTTGGAATGAGACCTGTTTTTATTCTGTACTCATCAGCTAGGCCAACCAGTCCGTCTCTGAGATGGGCATCCCTGATTTTAGGAGGTGGTCACCTGAGGCTGGGGGCAAGGCCACAGGAAGAGGTCACACTGCTTTTATGCATGCAATGCATTTTCTTAAGAGTTGCACTGAGGAGAACCCGGTTCTTAGAAAAAAAAAACAAAAATCATTTAATGCACATGCATGTGTGTGTCGTGGGTGTGTATGTATACTTGTGTGGAAGCCAGAGGGGAGTGTTGTGTTTTAGAATCTGTCCTTAAAACATCTTGAGACAAGTTCTTTCCTGGGCCTGTAACTTTCAAAGTAGGCTAAGCTGATTGGCTATTGAGTCCCAGAATCCCTCTGTTTCTGCCTCTGGACTTACTAGCCTGCACCGCCATGCCCAGCTCTGTTATGTGAGTCCTGGGGATTGAACAAGACGAGCGCTTTACTGACTGAGCTGTCTCCCATCCTGAGATGCTGTAATTAAAGACACAATGAGGGAATGTCCCTCTAAATTAAATCACAGTGACACACTGACACCCCCCACCCCCTGGCAAGGCTCAGGGGTCAGCTCTGGGCTTTGGCCTCACAGGGTAGAGAGTATAGAGTGAGCATCCAGACCCACCCACTTGGGGGCTTCGGGGTCCCCTTGGGGGCCAAATAGAGCTGCCCAAGTGAAGACCAACAGGAGGACTGATGCACACCAGGGGCTGGCTAGCTCCCTTCTGCCTGCTGGCTTAGGGCTTGAGCTGTTTCTCCAAGGAAAGGAGGTTGCTGGACCAGGCGTATGGATTAATTTCGTGCATGAAAGAGAGCTGAGTATCCACTGTGCCCAAAGTGGTTTGAAGGTAGAACAGGAATTTTGTTTGAGTGTCTCAAATGATTGGCTGCTGTTTTCTAGGAGGGACAGATGATGATTTCAGTCTAAGCTCCCAGCAGTAATGTGGGCACAGTGTGTCACAGATACCTAATGGAGCATGGCAGCAACCTGGAAGAGGAGGAACTTGCAGACCATGTCGAGCCCGGGTCCTGGAACCCTATGTAGCTGTGTGGCCAGTGACGAGGCTGAGTGGCAGCACAGCCTGATTTTGTGTGCTTGTCTAATGGTTGAGTTAGTGGCAGTGTGTCGTGCCTTTTGTCTGTTCTGGAAAGAGAGGGGCTTTGTCACAGCTCACTTTTCCTGTTGCTCTTAGAAACTGATGCGGCCTGTGGCGTTTGTCCGTGCTGACTTGTACACATGGCTTTGTTATTCAATTAGGAGCTATTGGTGGATTCCTACTGGGAGAGCTGTGCTAGGCTGGTCTCTGGGGCCAGCACTGCCATGACCCCCGGGTGTCCTTTTCCCATGTGTGGAAGGAACACCATCTCCCTTGACATCTGGGGCTCCAGGTAGCTCTATCTTCCCTAGGATAGAAGTTGCAATTCCTGGGTACTGGGTACACCTATATACATAAAACAATAATTTTAAAAGATATTAAAAATAGCTTGCACTTTGGCTTCTTACTGTTATATTTGGGTGACCTGCGTGGGTACGGCCCCAGGGTTCAACTAGAGACGTGAGAAGTGGCAGGGACTAAAGGTGGGGGATGTGTCACTAGGACGTGACGTGTGCTGGTAGCACCCAACCCGATGCTGTGACAGGATTCACTAGATCGGTAACATGAAGGAAAGAAATTCACGTAGCTCAAGAAATCCAAGACGAGGTGACGGCACCTGGTGAGGGACTGTGACTCGTGTCAGAAGGCAGAAGGACACTGGGTATGTGGAAGGGTCTGCCTTGCTTTGTTATAGCCCACTGCCCAGTTACTTAATCTGTCCCACTGAGCCAGAACTCACAGAGGAATGTCCCTGGCTGATGCATGAGGGCTCCACCGGCATGGCCCCATCTTTCCCGCCCCACCCCCGCTTCCCAGCATTGCTCCTTTGGTGACCACACCTCTGTGAGTTTTCAAGGGACAAAGCATGTTCAGGTTTTAACTGGAGGCGAGTACCATGGGCAGAGGGTGTGGATAGGCAGCTGGAGCCCGGGGCAGAGGATGAGGCTCAGTCCCTGGCTGGGTTACTTCTCCCAAGGGAAAGTCTTTATCATGCTTTTGAGGAAAGGGCTCACTGGGTAAGCCGTCCTGTCCAAGTCACTTGTGCATGCTTTCTGTTTAAAGTCAATGTGGGCCTGCAGCACAATAATAAAAGCCCAGAGACAGATATTAGGGTTCAAGCTGAAGATCAAAAAAGCAAAGCAGCCAGCCACTAGAGAGTTCTCACCTCTACCAATGCTCAGACCAAAGGGGAGATCCACTGAATCTCAGATTGCATCTCTAGACTGCACTGCTCTCCACCAAGCCACAGAATCCTAGACTACCCTCTGAGACTGCACTGAGCTCCTTATATACTCTCTAGTGCTGGGATTAAAGGCGTGAGGCTCTGTTTCTCTTTTTCACTCTCATGTAGCCCAGGGTGATCTTGAACTCACAGAGATCCATTTACCTCTGTCTCCTGAGTCCTGGGATTAAAGGTGTGCTCCACCACTGCCCAGCTTCTATGGATGTGACTAGCTTTGCAATCTGATCCTTCAGGCAAGCTTTATTAGATCATAAACAATATGTCACCTAAGCAATATATCACCAAGTGGACCCAAAGAGATGGTTCAGTGGTTAAGGTGTTTGCCACCAAGACTTGATGACCTGAGTTTGATCCCTGGAACCCACATGATAGAAGGAGAGAACCAACTCACACTCCTTATCTCACTTCCATACGTATACTATTCATATATACTCACATATATACACATACAATCACGTACTCACCGTCATACACACATACAACTACACACACACTCTTACACTCATACACACACATGCCATCACACACATCTCTCTCTCTCTCTCTCTCTCTCTCTCTCTCTCTCTCTCTCTCTCACACACACACACACACACACACACACACACACACTAAATTAAATGTAAAAGAAAAGCTTAAAGTTGGTGAGCAAAACCTTCAGTCATATCACTACATGCCTCGAGGTGCAGCTGTCTGGTTGAAGTCCAGGCCTTTTTTTGTTATTATTAATTTGTTTTTTACATTCCAGTCCCAGTTCCCCCTCCCTTCTCTCCTCCTACTTCCCCCACTCCCGCCTCTCCTCCCATTTGCTCCTCAGAGAGGGTGAGGCCTCCCCTAGGAAGTCTACTAAGTCTGTCCCATCATCTCGTTGAGGCAGGACCAAGGCACCGCCCCACCCCACACCCCTGTATCTAGGCTGGGCAAGATATCTCTCCTTATAGAACGGGCTCCACTAAGTCATTCTGTGCATTAGTGTTGGATTTTTGACCCACTGCCAGTGGCCTCATATATTGTCCCAGTTACACCATTGTCATCTATATTAAGGGAGTCTAGTTTGGTCTTATGCTAGTGATCTCTCACTAGCGGGGTCAGCTGATCCTGGGGGTTTCCCCATCATGGCCTTGACTCCTTTGTTCATGTTATCTCTTCCTCCCTCACTTCCATTTTACTCCAGGAGCTTGGCCCATTGGTGAGTTGGGGATTTCTGTATCTGCTTCCATCTGTATCTGGAACAGGGTTCTAGCTTCTCTGGGGTTGTGGATTGTAGGCTGGGTATCTTTTGCTTTAGGTATGGTATCCACTTATGAGTGAGTACATACTATATTTGTCTTTCTGGTTTTGGGTTAGCTCATTTAGGATGGTTTTTTCCTAGTTCTGTCCATCTGAGTCCAGTCCTTCTTATCACATGGATCCCGTCTGTCACAAGGAAGGAACACAGTTGGCCTTTCGTGTCAGGAGTTGGACCACAGTCACCAGATTTCCTCAAATAACATCTCAAGGATGTTTTATAAAAACAGTCTGTTCTTTTATATAGCTAATGACCGTTTATAACCCTAACACACACACACACACACACACACACACACACACACACACACACACACAGAACACTGAACACTCATACACATGCACGGACACCTGGAGATGGAAGCAAGGCCTCCTGTAGGGAAGTGATCTCTCCCTGAGTTGCATCCTGGCACCATGAATTTCAAACTGGTGAAATCTACCAATGTCAACACGCCCCTGGAAGGTCAGCGAACATTGCTGGTGTTGCTGAGCCATAGGCTGTGCCAGGCTCTGTGAGAGATTCGCTCAGGGAGCCTCTGTTCTTGGCCTAGCTCTGCAGTGATTCTGTACAGTCAAGGTCACTGGAGGTCAGCATGCAAGTCCAAGTGGGATGGGAGGCCAGCTTGTGGCCCAGCTGGCCAGAGGTGTCTTTGGCCTGGGGATTTTTCTTTTTTGGGTTTTCCCGTTCTTGGATCGGGAAGTTTGCATTTTTCATTTGGTCTTACAGACCATCTTCAGGGGTGGAAATGCAAGCAGCCTTTCGTTTCTTCACAAAAAGCATGCAGCTTGGTACTACTGAAACGTTTCTGTTGACTTAGGTATGAGTCTGGCAAAGTGACTGAGGTTTCAGACTCACACTCATAGATGTATTTCAAAGCTGGGTGTGGTGGTGCCCACCTGTGATCCAGGCACCTGGGAGGTACAGGCATGAGGATCAGGAGTTGAAGGCCACCTTCTGCTCCCTACCAAGTTTAAAGCTAGCCTGGGCTACATGAGATCCTATCTCAACAAAGCAAATCAAAAAACAATCACGGATTTATTTAAGGAAAAGTAGCACAGAAATCCTTGCTTCCTCCCAACAACTTCTTTCTTGGATTCAACCTCTTCCCATGTACGAGTTCCTGCTTGAGTTCTTGTTCTTAGAACCTATAACAAATGTATATTGTGTGAGTAATGTTATACAACCATTTTAAGGAAGTGTGTTTTGTGGAATCCTTTATCCAGAGCCCAGTATAATTACTGTAGCAGTTTGATAACTGTTTTTCCAACTCAGAGTTTCTACACACACACCTTTCCCTGACCCATAAAATCTTTGATTGTTGCAAATTCATTTTCCCTGCTAATATTGCAGCATAAATGTCTGTCAGTGCTAGATATACTATAGTAATAATAAGACCCCTGTTCCTTCTATAAATAAACCGTCACCCACTGCCCCCAAGTTTCAGGAGGATTGTGGGCTTGCCCTAGTGTCTCCACAGAGCAGTGGGCTGTGTGCTGTTAGCACTGTGTGTTCCTTGACTTGCTTCTGGGAACTGGGCTTGCATTGTAAGATATAACTTAATCACATAATCCGTAAGTCCAGTGGGCCAGAAGAAAGGAAATGCTCAAAGTAATGGCTTTGAAAATAGAAAATGTAGAGAACTTGTTTAAACAATTTCTGTTGACCCAAGTCTGAGTTCTAAGGCAGATTGATCAGGGTTTGTATTCAGACTCTCTAGGTGTGTTTAAACACTTCGCTGTTAAGAAAACCAAGTCAGGAAGCAGATGATAAAATATAGGTGATTTATGGTGAAAGTAATGCAAACAGCAGTCAGTAGGCTTTTTTTCTTCACTTAGAGAAGGGGTGGGGTATTGGGCTCTACATCAGCAGATAAATTATGGTTCAGTGATGTTTCCAGAGAGTATGAAGTATTTGCTGTAGCTGTGCGTCGGGTTTTGTGGTTCTCAGCTCTGGCTTTGTCGCTACTAATGCTCCACACCCCAGTTCCTTGGCGAAAAGGTACTGACTGCTTAGATCAATGGCTGGGTGTTCCTTTCCTTGTCCCTGTTTAGTGAGTTACCGTCTCTCACTGGCCTCAGGTAATGTGGGAAATCACTAGCTACCCCCGAGGCTGAAGCCTCCTGGGGTGTCTCTGGAGGACATTAACGAGACTTACACACACACCGTCTCACTTGAGAACAAATTGAACTGCAGGTTGGTCACTCCATGGAGTACAGCCCACGAGGCAGGAATGAATGCTGTCCCGTCATTACAGCCAGCTTTTTTATACAGCCCAGGCCTATCTGCCTAAGGATGGCACCTCCCACAGTTAGCCAATCTACAGGCCCTTCTGATGGAGGCAATTGAGGTTCCTTCTTTCCAAGTGACAACTGAAATGAACTGTGGCAGTGACGTAGAGATGTGGCCATGCAAAACATCAGATTAACAAAAAAGATACAGCAGGCATCTTTAGTATCATATTAATTCATAAAGCTACAGGGGTGTTTGTACATACAATACCCTGTATTTTTATTTTTATAAAAGCTGACTATGTTTTAGCCTGTGATCTGGCAAGGCAATGTCCTCCTAGTTGACAGATGAGAACACTGAGGGCTGGGACTTCATATTTCTTGAAATAGGTGAGCTGGGATTTAAACCCAGGGAGTCTAGGTAGGTATCTGCCACAAAACAGTGCTACACATGCAACAATAGACATGTTTGGACACTCCTTCCTCCCAAAGCACAGCTGTGTGCAGGTCGGGAAGCCACTGGGGAGCAGCAAGTCCTTCCAGACCAGAGCCCAGTAGCCACACATAAATCTCCATGTCTGCTTATTTGTCTATTTTGCCTTTGTCTGCGGAAGTGAAGTCAGAGGCATCTCTGGTGTGGCTGAACTGAAGTCTCCTTCCCTCATTTTTCCAATAGTGCGGGGAACCCTCCTCACCATCTCTCTTCAGGACTCATCCTCTGTCCTTCGCAGTGAGGGAATCCCATGCTGAGCTGATTCAGATGTCCTGTGACTTAGGACTGTGGCATTGGCCTCATTCCACAGGATGCTCCAAAATACTTTAGCTGTGGGAGATGGGAAGTGGCTAAGCCGGTAGAGAGCTTGACTAAGAATACATGAAAAGTCCTGGGCTTTTTCTTTCTTCTTCAGCATCTTATAAAACAGGGTATGTTCTCATTGCTGTGATAAAATGCCATGAGCAACTTGGTGAGCAAAGGGTTTAGTCTAACTTATAGCTCTTAGCTCAATCCATCATCCAAGGAGGTCTGGGTAGGAACATGGACCTAGAGGCAGGAGCAGATGCAGAAGCCATGGAGGGGTGCTGCTTACTGGCTTGCTCCCCATGGCTTGCTCAGCCTGCTTTCTCACAAAAGCCAGGGCCACCAGCCCAGAGATGGCCCTACCCCCAGTGAGCTTGGCCCTCCCACACCAATCATCAATAAAGAAAATATCCCACAGGCTTGCCTGGAAGCCAGTCTTGGGGCATTTTCTCAGTGGAAGTTCCTTCTTCCTTAATGACTCTAGTTTGTGTCAAGTTAACATAATAGTAGCCAGCGCCGGAGTTCGCACAGCCAGAATCTAGCAAAAGGACTTGAAGTCCAAAGTCATCCTGGCTTACATTAGTGAATTTGTTGGGAGACATGAGATCCTGTCACAAACAAAACAAGCAAACAACTAAACCAGGAAACAAACAAAACTCACAACAAAAATAGTAAAAAATTTAAAATACTGGAGTTGACCATTTGTTGCCAGTTGACTTCCTGTTCTCCCCAGGTCCCAGGCTAAAGGCTCATGCTTAAACAAACAAACAACCTCTGTAAATCTGGCCAGACATGGTGTTCATCTATAATCCCAGCACCTCAGGAGGCAGGTGGAGCTCTTCCAGGCCAACCCGGTCTATGTCTTATGGGCCTGGCAGTCATCCACTTATGCCCAGTACAAAGTCTCAGAGCTCAGAGGCCAGAAGTTTGTTATGTGCTGTTGTGTGTTCACCATGGGAAGCTAGAAGTGTCACCCAGCAAGCTTCACTTCCACCTAAGGATGCCGGAAATCCAGGTGAAGAACAGTCCCATTCCTGCCCCCTGCTTCTAAAAGCCACCTCTCCTTACATGGTATTCTTGAGGAGGGAAATTTCACTCTTGTTTAGGGCTAACCTTCTATTCCCAAACACCTCTTCTGCTTGTCAAGAGGACTTCTATGTATTGCGTTGCCAATGGTAGAAACTGTGTGTTTTTCCTTTTGGCCCATGAGTCTGAGACCTCAGATAATGACTTAGGGCCCTAGCTGTATGGCTTAACATGACTGAAGCCGGGTGCTATCTTTTCTCCTGTTTTTGTGAGTCCAGAGGACCCTACCATTCTGTGGGGGGTTACTCCCTGGGTAAAGGGGGTCTTGTTTTGCTGGAAGAAACACTTCTTGGCAGGGCACCACAGCCCCTCCCTGCTGCCTGCAACCCTCTAATTGCAAACACATGGGCTAGTCTCCCTGTGAGGATGCCTGATGAGGGCTGTGTGCATCCCACCCCTGGTGTCCTGTTTTTCGTCAAGGAAACCGGGGTGTCATATGGCAGGGTCAGAGGACAGCTGCTTCAGGTGGGGAACAACAGCATTTGCTTGCATTTTGTCTTCGTCCATTTCCTGCAGCACTTGTGGGGAAGGCCTTTGAAATCTCTCCTTTTTCCTCTTTCCCTGACAATGTGTTTGTGATTACAGACCAATGAGTGTGCTGTCTTGCACAGGGGAGGCCTTTCACATTGAACATGTGTGCTCCTTCCCACTCCTGAGAGAAGCCTATCCATTTTCCCTGTGATGGACTGACAAGGGCCTTGCAAATCTCCAGGAAAGAGGGAGGCTACTGCCTCCAAAGCCACGAGTGTGTCAGGACCATCTCATAGGTTTGCTATCCAAAAGACCTGGACTTACTTATTCGGTTGTTTTGAAACAGGCTTCCATAGGGCCCAGGCTAGTTTTGACTCACTGTGCACTAATAATCAAGGATGGGCCTGGAGAGACGGCCATGTAAGCATGAGGACAGAGGTTTGGATGCAGAACTCACACGTCCTAGTTACTGTGATAAACACCATGCCCAGGACTGTAGTCATAGCTCAGCAATTAGAAGCAGTGGCTGTTCTTTCAGGGGACTCCCAGCTTCTGCATGGTGGCTTACTCCTGTAACTCCAGGTCCAGATCAGACACCCTCTTCTGGCCTCTGAGGACACCAGGCATGCACATGGCGCACAAACAAATTAACACATATACAAACCAACAAAGCTCCAAAGTGCCACAACCATAAGCAGTCTGGGGAGGAAACGGTTTGTTTTACCTTCCAGATTATAGGCCACCATAGAGGGAAATCAGCACAATGCCAACAGGGCAGGGGCTTGAAGCAGGACCATGGAGGGATGCTGCTTACTGGCTGGTCCCCCAACTCTTGTTCTGCTTACCTTTCTTAAGTAACCTAAGCCCACCTGTTTAGGGATGGCACCACCCACAGCAGTATGATATCTATTAGCAGTCAAGAAAATGCCCCATAGACACGGCCACAGGCAAATCTGATGGTGACAGTTCCTCTGCTGAGATTCTCTCTTCCTGGCTGTGTCAAGCTGACAACTAAGATTAGCCATTTTACCATGTAAATGCCAAGTGGGTGTGGGGGCCCACTCGTAATCCAGCCTTGGAAGGTGGGACAGGAGAACCCCAGAGCAACCTGGCTAATGGGATTATCCATATCGATGAGCTCTGGGTTGATTGAGAGACCCTGCCTCAATGAATAAGATGAAAGAGTCATAGAGCGTGATGGTTCGACATCAGCCTCAGGCCTCCACACGCATCTGCACACACATGCATTTCATATGAGAAACAGAGTGCTCAGCGAGGATGACCGTGACTTCTGGATTCTCCTGCCATCGTGTCCCACGTGCTGGAATTACATGTGTGCACCTCCGCACGCAGCTCCCTCTGCCTTTTGATTATGGAGATTTTAAGGACTCTTAGCAAGCTGAGAAACAGTCTGTCAAAGCTCATGCCCCAACTGGCAGTCGTCCATCTGTTTCTGGATCTCAGGGTTTTTCTGCCTCTTGTGCATACAGTTTATAAACGTTTTTGCTGAACCATTTGAGTATTGACATCCTGGCTTTCCCTCATCCCAAAGAAGTGTGCAGGCATCTCCTAAGGAGGATGGCTCCTTTCTCTGTGTCAGATTAACAGTTCGTACACAGGAAAACTAGCAACTGCCCCCATCATATCCCCCAGTGGCTACTTGAGGAGGCAGCTGGTCACATGGTGTCTACAGTCAGGAAGCAGAGAGATAAATGGCAGTGCTCAGCTCACTCTCTCCGTTTTACTGAGACCACAGCCTACAGAATGGTGCCACCCACAGTGGACAGAGCTTCTCACGTTAGTAACCTAATGTAGAAGGTCATCATAGGCATACACAGAGACTTTTATCCCAGGTGATTCTCCATCTCATCAAGTTGAAGATATCAGCCATCACAGGTGCCCAAGAGATCTCGCTACTTGCATTTGTATTTCTAACCCATTGGCCAGTAGCTGAACCCCCAAGGCCACCCTCCGGCTCTGTTCTTTCATAGACGCATCATTAAGCTTCTGTGCCAGGTCTCAAGTTGGCACTCATTTGTTCTAAAGAGAACCACAGGGCTTCTCTTGCTCTTCCTCCTCAAAGAGATCTGGGAAGAATGATTCCATTGTAATCATTGACCTATTGGATCTGGGGTCCAGGACATGGCTGGTACAAGGCCGGTTGTAGAGGGTGGCGGAGGCCCAGATCGTAGCTTCAGGGTGTGTGTGGCATACGACAAGGCTGTGCAGTTGCAAGCAAAGCTCTGTTTGAGTGGAAGGAAGAATTTTAGCCATGCGTATCAGATAATGGCAATCTGTCATCTTGCAAGTGGCTAATGTGCAGTTCTGTGACACCGATTTGAGTAATTAGAGGATTTGATCACCAGCCATGTGAAACCTATACGAACATTGCTCTCCATTCTTGGAAAGAAGTCAAAGACTGGGGCTGTTCCAGTGAGTCGTGAACGCAGCCACAAGCGGGATTGATTTAACTTGGCAGAAACTACAAAAACAAACACGGGTTGAGAACAGCAAAGGCTCTTGTGATCCTGCCCTGGCCTTGGAGAAAAGGAAATGCTTTGTCAGTTACACCCAGGGGCTGGAGGGATGGGAGCCTTCCCTGCCCCCACCTGAGGATTTTAGTCTGGGACAGTTATAAACAAAACCTGGAGACTTTCAAATAGCCTGTGGCTCCTCCCCTTCCTCCGTCACTCTGTTAACAGCTAGCTGAGCTATTGTTCTTTTGCTTTTACTCTCCAAGTAAATCTTAATCAAGATCTTTCAACCTAGCCTTGACTTTCTTTCCATTGCCATGGATACCAGATGAGGGCCTCATCTTTGTGAGATGACCTTGGGGCTGTTCATTCAAGGGTATCCTTGTTGGTGGTTGGTGGACAGGCTGTTTGCTTTCTGAACCGCTGGCCATGGCAGGTTGGTCCTGGTATCTGCTGCCTGGATCATTGTGGCCCACATGAGGACTGCTTGCCTGGAGTGGAATGTGCTGCTCATTGGACCTCCAGGGCTTGGCCCAGTGAGCAGAGACCCTTCTCTGTCTCCTTTCTGGTAATGGCAGTCTCTTCTAAGACACAAATGCATGCAAGGGTAAGCTTGTCCTGACTTGCTGGACCCAGCTTTGTTGGTTGACAGCACTAGTGACCTCCACTGAAGCCCAGGGCTTCATAGTGGCGGTCTGTTACTGTTGTCTGAGGCAGGGACGCCCAGTTTGCTACATCACAGTCTTCCTTTCTAATGCCGACTGCATTAGAAAGGAGGCCAAGCACTTCACTAGTCCCAAGACCCTGGAGTAGCCAAGTTTGGGTCATTTCATTGCCCAACTGCCTGCTCCAGGGCTCTGTGGCAGGAGGGAGGAGTTACCCAGGTGACAGGTAGAGCCCAAGCCCAGTGTTTTACCTGGTGGGAATTCTTGGTAGGCAAGGGTTAGCCTGGAACTCCCTATTGGTAGGAAGAACACCTTGTACTTCTGGTCCTCCTGCCCCCCCCCCTTAGTGCTGAGATTACAGAGTGAGCCACTGGTCCTCCTGCCCCCCACACACACACTTAGTGCTGGGATTACAGAGTGAGCCACTGGTCCTCCTGCCCCCCCCCACTTAGTGCTGGGATTACAGGGTGAGCCACTGGCCCTCCTGCCCCGCCCCCCTTAGTGCTGGGATTACAGGGTGAGCCACTGGTCCTCCTGCCCCCCCCCACACACACACTTAGTGCTGGGATTACAGGGTGAGCCACTGGCCCTCCTGCCCCCCCCCCTTAGTGCTGGGATTACAGGGTGAGCCACTGGTCCTCCTGCCTTCCCCCCCATCCCCCGTGCCCGCCTTAGTGCTGGGATTACAGGGTGAGCCCACTCGATGTTTATGAAGTGCTGGGGCTGAAAACCAGGCTCTCACAAATGCTAAGCAAGCTCTTGATCGACTGAATCATGGCCCTCAGGCCCCGTCCTGCATCTTTCCTCAGAAGTGCTCAGTGTCTCCACAGTGACTCGAAAGTCTGATGTCAGAGGATACACACCCCTTCCAAGGTCTTGCCCTACTTCTAGATTTAAAAGAACAGACTCCAAGTAGGCCAGTTTGCTCATGAGGCAGTTGTGAGTTTTCCTCCGGTCTTAAATTTTTAAAAAATTAGGCTCAAAATCAGTTACAATTGGTCCGTGGAGGTCTTTGCCCTGTTGTGTGACTTTTTCTCCCCTGAGGAGAAACGATGTCTACTCCCCACAGATAGGGTACCCACGACAGAAACAAAGTAACAATTCTACCCTAGAGTAGCTCCGTGAACCAGTGGGTTTATCTAGGGTTGCTTATTGGAGGCTGTACAACTTGTGAGTGGTTAGACCACTAAAGACACTTTCCTCCAGTGATGGATAACGGCCTATATATCTTGGGGATGGGTGTGATCTCATAAGCCCTCCCCTGTGACTGCTAATGGCCTATAAATCCTTGAAGGGCAGGGCCTCATGAGTACTTTTCCCTCATCCAGAAAGTTAATGGGCCTTACCTTGTGCAGGTCACCTTGGGGTACTCCAAGCTGCTGACTAAGCCCGCCTCCCCCCCACTCTCCAAACCCATGCTTCTTTAGCTTGCTTCACACCCCTGTGGATGGCATTCTGGTCCCTCTTTAGAGTACAAGAGATCACAGACTTAGGGAAAAGAGGCCTGGGAGGTCCAAGAGCGCAGCAACAGTATCTGGATGACTTCCCTTGGTGACCTTGTGATATTCACCTTGCCACTGAACGTGTATTGGCGGGATTGTGTGGGTGGGGTCATAGGTTTACTAATTTGTTAGGAACCTACTCTCAAAGTGGCAAATTCAGTCCCTGGAGAAATGCACTGATATTTCCCTCTGTCTTTCTGTCTCTTCCCCACTCCATCTCTCTCCAGGGTCTCACTATGTGTAACTCTAGCTTTCCTGGAACTCACTATATAAACAAAGCTGGCTTCCATCTCCCAGGAATCTGCCTGCCTCTGCCTCCCAAGTGCTGGGATTAAAGACCTCCGCCACCACACCTGGCTACATTGATCCCTCTTAATGACCTAATCACCTTTAAGATTTTTATTTATTGCTAGGCAGTGGTGGCACACACCTTTAATCCCAACACTCGGGAGCCAGAGGCAGACAGATCTCCGTGAGTTTGAGGCCAGCCTGGTCTGCAGAGTGAATTCTAGTACAGCCAGAGCTTCACAGAGAAACCCTGTCTCAAAGCCCCCTTAAAAAAGGTTTTTATTTTTTTATTATTATTCGTGTGTGTGTGTGTGTGTGTGTGTGTGTGTGTGTGTGTGTGTGTGTGTGTGTGTGTGTGTGTGTGTGTGTGTGTGTGTGTGTGTGTGAGTGTGTGTGTGTGTGTGTGTGTGTGTGTGTGTGGTCAAAGGACAACTTGATGAAGCTGGAGGTCCTCTTCCACCTGTCCATGGGTTCTGGAGTCATCAGGCTCGTACTCAACACTTTATCCGGTGATCCATCTCACCAGCCCCCTTATTACCCTTTAAAGGCCTGCCCCCTCCCGCTGCTGTCATACTGGGGGCCAAGTCTCAGTATCAGTTTGGAGGGGATAAGCCACATGTAAACCATAGGAGACTGACATGTCATTCCTTAGAAATAATGGCATCAGTCTGGTTAGGGCAACCAGCAGTAAAGCAACAAAGGTAAGAAGAGGTTGATGGCGTGTGAAGAGAGTAGGGTGCCTCAGATAGGTGATGCTGAAGAGTTCATTGAAAAGGTAGCTTCTGTAAGGAGATGGGCCTTGAGATGAGGTTATGCTAAAGGCATAAAGCACACATATCTACATCTTAGAGGAGAGGCTATGCTGATTCACCAAGTCCAGCAGGAGGATCAGGTGGCTGCCTGGGGGAAAAGGCCAGTCTGCCTCAGGAGTGGAGGACAGCTTTTTGCAGCTCTGGGAAGGATCTGAAGCTTTGGTTGGAGTGGCAAGGAGTGTTTGAAGGGTTTTAAGAAAGGAAGCAACAAAAATCCCACTTGACTTACCCCTTGAAAGGAAGTCTTTGTCGAGAGGTTGTGTGAGGAGGTTATTGTTAAACTGCAGCAAGGGTAGCAGGGTGTGGACAGGACAGAGAGAAGAGTTATGGGAAGAGAACTTGGGACTGATGAGCTGGCCTTAGGAAGTCAGGAAGGGGAGTGAGATGGTCCCCAGCGACTGGAAGGAAGACAGTGCTGCTTAAGTACACTGGGGAATTTGCTAAAATGGGATATTCTCAGACGGGGAACAGTGGCCATGAGCAATCTTAACAATGATGCAGAAAACCAGGGCTCACGAAGATAGACCCCTCAGATGGCACCTACCATTCCAGTGTCCCCCCGTGGGGGTCTCCCTTTTGTGTATGCATGCCATCTGTGTGGGTGCTGGCCGTTTCTGTATAGTTCTTGGGTTTTGGAAGCATCTCCTGTCTCTAGGCATCTGCCTGTTGCTGGGCCATGTGATGCCCTGGAGTAACCAATGAAGGTGGGGCTGGGGGCTGCTCTGCCGTGAGCAGTCCTGGATTTCCTCAGATGCCATTACAGTTTTTGCTCATGGGGAATCTCCCTGGAAGACTGTCTCCTTTCTAAGGCTGATGGATGAGGTGCTGTCCCTTCTTCAGCAAGAAGATCCCTCGATAGCCGGCAGATGATGTCTGAGGCAAGAACAGTATTTACAGTGTTTATCTGAAGATTAGGGAAAATCCTGTCAAAAGCAAGAGTCAAGTTAATGCCTCTGTCCAGTTCACCCACTTTACCTGAAAATATTTAGTGGTCTGTTTAGCATCATTCTTAAATTTATGTTCTTTTTTTATTATTATTAATGCGTAGTGCATTAGATTTTGTGGCAGAAATTTCAAACAAAATTTGTTTCCATTAACTCTTTGCCCCTTAATTCTCCCGTGACCCCATTGTTCCCATCTGTACTCAGAAGTCTCCTTTCAGCTTTCACAGCACACGTGTTCTGTTCCCCCTTCCCCAGCGTATCCCCCAAAACGTAGTCTCTTATCAGATTTCATAGCTTATACTCACACTCACCTCCACTTGTATAAATACATACGTGTAGACATATATAGTTAGCATTCATGTATTAGAACATGAACTTTTTTGGTCCCTGTATTGTAATTGCCTTAAAAGTTGTTTGATTTATTTTTTTTAACCATTTTCTATCCTTTACCCCGAATGGAAATGCCTGCAGTTTCTTTGCCATGAGAGAAGCTGTACAGCTTTGTAATGATTCTTCATGAGAGGAAAGTCTCCTCATACACACCTGGTCAGAGGCCATCAGTCATTTAAAAGTGTACCGTAGATCATTTATCACGGAGAGGGTGGTTGATGTTGTTCGTTCTTGAACTTTCCCTTAAGCCCATAGTGTAAGCAGACCCTCACAGTTCTCCAGAACCAAGTTGCCTGCACCCGCCGATCCTGCCTTTGATACAGTTCCCGTTTTTCCGTGCCTGGTTTTCTTGGCTGGATGCTTTGCAAGGTTGTCATGGAAAGTGACAGAAGAGTTTAGCTAAGCCAGGGAAACAAACAGAGCCTGGACTGAGTTCTTTGTTTTCCATTTAATATTCTAAAGCTTCTTGTTTCACGGTCATGTTCTGAGTGTGAACTGCCCCCTCAGTGTCTAAAGGGATTTAGTTCCTGCATATTATCTCTCTCTCCCGTGTGTGTGTGTGTGTGTGTGTGTGTGTGTGTGTGTGTGTGTGTGTGTGTGTGGTGGGGTGTCTTCCCACCTCAGCTAACCTAATCTAGAGCACCCTCTGCAGATGTGACTCAAGGCATGCCTCTTGGGTGATCCAGGTCCTGTTAACCACCACAACTGTATTAATCGGGCAGTAGCAACAAGGACAATGGTCTGTGTGTGTTTAGCACAGATTCGAGTTGCACTGTGCTCATAGGACCAGTGCTGCCTCCTCCATTTTGAAGCTGCAGTTGGTTGAATCTCAGGACACTCAGACCCAAAGGTATTAGCTTAGGCCTCATCGCCTTCCTCTCCACAGAGTCCCACAGTCTTCACATCATCTTGACCCTTGCAAGAGAGAAGCTGCATGTTTTCTTACTCGTGAGAAGTCAGGAGCACAATGTGGTCACGTCATGGTTTGATTGGTGGAGGGAGTCTGTAAACCCCAGGGAACTGCAGTTTGGCTTTTTAGTTTGTGGATTTCTTCCAGAATGTGAACTCAGCAGCTGGACAGCTTTTGTGGTTGGTTAGTGTGAAGGTGTGTTTCTGTTTTCTGTTCATATGACATGGCTAGATGGTATCTTCAGCCACTGGGCTGTGAGAAAGCCACTGTCCTGCCCTGGCCCTCCAGAGTCTCCCATGCTGCAGCCAGGGCAACCACTGTCCTCAAAGAATGCACACTGGCTATAGAGGACAGGGCCAGAGTCCTCTAGAGGAAGATGACAAGAGCCTGGCTGTTCCACACTACTAGGGGAAGACATTTTACAGTAGTATCAGAAACAAGCCAGGGTTAAACATTTAATTATTTATTGTGTGTGTACTGTATGCCGGTGCACATGTGTGAAGGTGATGCATACGAAAGCCAGAGTTCAACACTGAGTGTCTTCTGTGATTGCCCTCCATATTATTTTTGAGACAGGGTCTCTCACTAAAAGTGGGTCTCACCCAAGCTGTCCAATGAGCTGCAGAGATGCTCCTGTCTCTGCCTCTCCAACACTGGGGTTACAGATGTGTGCCCCCACACTTGGCTTTTTATGGCTGTCAGGGGTGCAAATCCCTGTTCTCATTCTTTGAACAGCAAGCTCTTTCATGATTGGTCCATCTTCCCAGCCCCTTGATAAGAGATTTTAGTTTCGAGCTTAGCTTCTCCTCTGGGAGAGACCATGCCATGCAATTCACAGTGAGCATGTGGCGTCGTGGCTGTACTTGGACAGTTCTTGGCTTCCTGCCACATTGAGCTTTCCCTGTGGGTTTTGCTCCTTCCTGGCATCCAAGGGCTGCTCTTGCTTGGGGAGCCCTGCTTTTTCTCAGGCCATAAATACCTGTCTCTGAGAACTGTGCGTTTCTGATGGTTCGTTTGGACAAGGGATGGGGGCTGGGGTCAGAAAAGCCTCTGAGGCCTGTAAGAGCTGGCCTGGAATTCATATTGACTGGTATCAATAGAATCTTCCTGAAGGGTGCTCTGGGCTTATGGCTGGGATTGGTTTTCCTGACATGTCATGGCTGAGAGGCTCCTCCTGTGCCCAGAAAGTAAGTCCTACCGTGTGGGCCTGTTTACAGCCCAGAAAGACCCTTTCTTGTGTCTTGGTCTCGCCCTGAGTCTTTGCTTGACTTCTTTCACTGTGTGGGTTCTGCGTGCTGTTCCAATGATGGTAAACCTTTCCCAGCCTGTATCCAACATCCGGGAACAGTCAGGGTACCAATTAAACAATCCATGTATATAATGAGCCCTCCGTGACTGAGAGCATAAATTCATTCAGACAAGCAGAAGTTCTGTGGAGTGAAAGTTTAGGTTTGTGAGAGCACCGCCAGCTGTAATTAGTAGGGCTTGTACTCCCCGGGGTGTGAATGATGATGTAAACTGTGGGAAGCCAGTGTTTGCTTGGTGTGTATTCTAAAGTTGGTTCCATTTCCTTCTCTGTGAATTCATCTTAAGGGGAGGGACCACTTGCCAAAAAAATTTTCACTTTTTTATTATGAAACTATAAAAAAAATATGTGTATGTATGGAGGCGGGGGTGGGATGGGAGGGGCAATGTGCACTCAAGTGCAGGTACCTGCAGAGGCTAGAAGAGGGCAGCAGATAGACTCCCTATATTTGGAGTTAAGGTGATTGTGAGCTACCCACAGGGTATTTGGAACCAAACTGGGATCCTTTACCTTTACTTTCACTCCACAGAACTTCTGCTTGTCTGAATGAATTTATGCTCTCAGTCACGGAGGGCTCATTATATACATGGATTGTTTAATTGGTACCCTGACTGTTCCCTGATGTTGGATACAGGCTGGGAAAGGTTTACCATCATTGGAACAGCACGCAGAACCCACACAGCAACACACTCTTAACTGCTGAACCAACTCTCCAGCCTTTGAGTTTATTATTATTTTATGTTTTGTTTGTCAAAAGTGAATGTTTTGGTGGCTTCTGTCTGTGGCTACCTGGGCAGGAGTGACTTGGGCAATAGTGATTAACTGTACTAAGGACTGCAGTTGGTGACATCATACCTCAGGATAAGCCACAGCTCTGTGAGGAGATTAAGTAGAAAAAGGTCAGCTGACACCACAGCTCGAAGCTGACGGCAGAAATTGAACCCGATGAATGCCTCTGCTTTCAGAGCTCCAGAAGTGGAACCCTGGACATGGCACAGCTCTGGCTGCCTCCTGCTGCCATGACAGTTGCATGAAAGATGAAAGATGCTTGCTTTATATCTTGGTCAGAAGACCTGAAAAAGGAAGCATTTTTCTTCATAGGCGAAAGGGACTCAGCAGAGAACTACAGGTGTAACAGGTTCCCGAGGGTCTCTTGACCACTGTTGCTGTTCACATACAGAAAGCTCCAAGTGCCCTTTACGAGTACCCAGTGTGCAAGTTGGGCCACACACATGTGTGCTCACACACACAGGTACACACACACACACACACACACACACACACACACACACACACACACACGCTCGCCTGTGTGCTCCAGTGCCCGATGCCCCCAGAGGTGTTGATCCTGCCTTGTGTTTGGAAATCACATTCAATGTTGATTCTTACACTCATTTTGACTCTAGATTGATTGGCGTCTGAGGCCTCTCTTCCCCAGGTGCCTGGCAGGGGCTTAAGGACATCATTGCTTTGAGGTTACCTATGTGGGAAATGTGAGGTTTGGATGCTGCAAACCAGTAATTCACTCAGCCTGCTCATTTCCATTTCCGGAGACTAGATGTGGGTGTTTCACATGAATACAAGGTGTTCACATGAACAGAGCTGGAGGCTCTGTGCAGGTGATAGCAGAAATGAAGAATTCAAGGATCTGAACAACACCAAAGCAAAGAGGGAGTCAGGGCTCTTGGACTATCAGGAAATTTTTTGTGCATGTGTTCATGTTTGTGTGTGCTGATCACTCCCAAGAATTAAAGCCATGGCTTTGTGCGTGTTAAATGAGTGTTCTAGCGAATGGCTTTGTGCATCTTAAATGAGTGTTCTAACGCATGGCTTTGTGCGTGTTAAATGAGTGTTCTAGCGCATGGCTTTGTGCGTGTTAAATGAGTGTTCTAGCGCATGGCTTTGTGCATCTTAAATGAGTGTTCTAGCGCATGGCTTTGTGCGTGTTAAATGAGTGTTCTAGCGCATGGCTTTGTGCGTGTTAAATGAGTGTTCTAGCACTTGAGCTGGCTCTCTTTCAGTTTTATTTTGAGACACGATGTTGCTCAAGTTGCCCTGGCTGGCCTTCAGTCCCTTGAAGCCACTTGCCTCAGTTTACCAAGTCCTAGAAGTACAGTGTGGACTACCACATCCAGCCAGCATTTGTTTTAATCAGGCATAATGAGGTATGCAGATATGGACATTATTGTCACAAAATAAGTTTTCATACAGACTCAAGATGTAGGAAGCCTGGGAGTGAGGAGTAGAGAGAGAAGAGGGCCTTTGAGAATTCCTGTAGTGAGGAGTAGAGAGAGAAGAGCGCCCGTGAAGCCCTGGAGTGAGGAGGCAGAGATGACCTGTGTGAGCCCCTTGATTATAGCGCTGAGGAAAAGAACGAGCAGGTTCATAAATAAGCAAAGCGTATTTGGGGTTGGATCCTGTGTCTTGAGTTGTCTCAATCATCCACTCCCTGGCCTGGAATGAAGGAGATAGTCAGCTTGCAAGCCATTGTTTGCTGTCTCTAGCTAGCATCAGCCACCCTGGGAATAAGCTGCCTCTCCAAGGCCAGCAAGGCAGCAGATGACAAACTTCAGAAAACAAAGACTATTGCAACACATAATTAATGTCCCTCTTCCTCAGGGGGACCTTGCTGGAGGAGGCTGGAAGGAAGAAACCCGGGAAAAGCCGGTTTTCTACAGAACAGGGACCGCCCCCTTTTCCCCAGACACCCCAGACCGCGCCCCCTCCTTGCTCCCGGCAGTGTGGTCCCTGGAGGCTCGTTTGAGGGACAGCATTCCTACCTCTTGCAGGTTCCTGCCCAGCGGGAGCGGTGCAGCATGCACTCTGATTCCATTCTCAGCATTCTCAGTAAAGCCGATTAGTCCGGCACCTCCCTCTACGGGACTAAGCAGCTTCCCATCATGCCCCAGGCTGTGGTGATAACGGAATTCAGACTGGAGTTCAGCTTCCTGAGATTCAGGAGGCTGCTGGTATGGTTTCCCGGAAGAGTTTTCACAGTCATGTCATCTATTTCACGGTGAAAACCAAGTCTGGCCCAGAGCGATCCTGAGAGAGGATTTAGAAGGCAAACACGAAAAGCCGTCAGCACACACCTTCTGAGAAGCGAGTTTGAACCCTGGAGCGCCTGCAGGATTGACAGGTGTGGTTTTGCCTTCTGTTCAAGCAGATGCTTCCCCGGCATTACCTGCTGTAAAACATAGTCATTTGGTTCTACTCGTGGAGGCCCAAACATACCACTGTGCCAGCTACACGGCTTTGTGCTTCTGACAGCTGCAGGCAGAAGCCCTAAAACCAGCAGAAAGTCAGCCAAGGAGCAGCTTGGTGGTTCTCCTGCCTACTCTGTAAAAGCCCTCACGTGCAACGTGACAAGGACTGTGTGAGCCACCCTCAGGGGTGTAGCCAGGGAATTGTAGGCTGAGTTCTTTGACTTCTGAAAGTGCTCTAAGCACTAGAAAAAAAATCCCATGTCTGCATTGATTTCTTTAACCACTAAATTGTCACTTTGCAAGCAGCCCACTTTTACTGTTTATCTAAACTCTCAAGTTTAGTTGTCAGGAGCCTTAGTGGATCAGCATGTGACTGTCTGACCAATGGGTTTCCTCAGGGAGAAGCACCCATGGAAATGGGTTCTCACTTGGCAAAGGCCAGTAGACCATGGGGCAGTTTGTGAATTTGCAAAATTTGTACAGCTTACAAGCTTTTTTCGCTATCATATATTGTTGATTCTTTTGGTGGTTTTTTAGTTTTATTTTGTACGCAGGAGCGTATATTAGTGTTAGAAGGACAGAACAGTGGGATGGGAAAGAGTGCCTTGGTAAAGTCTGCCTTTTACAGAGAGATTAAGGCACGGGACCCTTGAATAGAAAAGGGAACTATATAAAAGCATATCTTGCAGACATGGAAGAATTGTTTGGGTTTGTGTACTGTTGTCCTTTAAGCACTGAACCCATGCCTGTTACTTTTTAACTCTGTCACTGCCAGTAGCTTCCAGTTGGCAAAGTGCCGCAAGAGAACAATGTGCTTGGTTTGATATTTAGTTAAGCCTGCAAAAATGTTGACCTCTCTTTCTAGAATAAGGTTATGTAGGGGGTGGGAAAGTGTATTTGGGGAAGCATAAATAAAGGGGAAAATGGGGGCTTTTATAATGATTGCCATGTATTCCTTAAAAGTTAAAGACAGAAGCCAATAGTAAGGCTGTTCACGTAAGCCTGGTATGAAAAGCCTGTTAAAGTGTATATAAAGACGGCTTGAACTATTCAGGGCCACTTGAGTGCAGCCCACCTGGTGGTCAAAATTTTCCTTGTGCCAACGTCCCTTCTCTGCCTCCGGATCTAAACCCGAGCCAAGGCTGGACCCTGGCACTTAGTTTTTGTAGAAAGAACCTCCTTCTTGTCTGTCTTTATTTGACATCACATTTTGTCACAGACAGCTATATAACATAATTGCAGTAGCAGATACAACTGGAACAAGCTGGTTTGGGAGCATAGCCTACTGTTCGTGGTGTTATCTGTAGTTCCCATCACATAAGTATGTGGTGTCACCTGGTGGAGAGCTGAGAATAGGTCCTCTGTGTTCTACTTTGGCTCTTGAATCTGCCAAAAGGGCTTAGTCACCAGTCTGTAGTTCTGATGGGAGGGGTGAACCCTATCGGGAAGAAGTTATGTTACTGGGAAAGAGAACTGCAGTCCGTCCGTGTGTCTTCCCTTGCTTCTGGCCACCAAGGGGTAATCTCCCACCATGCTGTGCTGTGTTGGTACAGGCTCAAAGCCACAGGCTCAAGTGACCATGAACTAAAACCTAGAAACCCTGAGCACAAATACACCCTTCTACATTTAGGTTGATTCCCACACGTATTTTGTTGCAGCAACAAAAAGGTGATTCCCACGGCACTTGCCAGTTTGTGGCTTTTTTTTTTTTTTTTTTTTTTTTTTTAATTTTCCAGCTGCCCCATGATGGGGGCTGGATGTCTGGATGTTTGTGTCTTCCCAAATACCTTGACATTCTAACACCCATATCGTGATAGTATCAGGAGGCAGATCTTCAGAAAGTGCTAAACAAGTACATGGAGCTTCATGCATAAAGTTAGTGTTCTAGAAAAGAGTCGACAGAGAGAGACAGCCTACGGCACTGAGCAGGAAGCATGCAAGAAGATGTGAGCTTCCACCTGCCAGAGGTGGACTCAGGGCGTCAGGTCACATGTGCTGGCTGGGCACAGCAGCGCCCTGCACCCCCAGTTCTTATGTACTTGGTTGCTGCTGCCAGCCTGAGCTGGAATCCAGGGCTGATCGCCAGCACCATGGGACCCTGTGCCAGTGCTCAGCCCCTTTATGGGGCAGACAGTACAGTTAACCCCTTCTGAGCCACAGGAGCCTTCCTGATGTCAGAGGTTGAAGAATGAGTGCGTCCGATGCTGAGTCCAGTAAGTTAAAATAAAATTCAGTTGCTTTTACCAGGGAGGAGACCATTGCCAGAAACAGGCAATGTGCCCCGAGGCTAGCTCGCTTGACCCAGTAGCATAGTGTTGAGGTGCGGAGATTGAAGAGTGAAGCAAGCCCTTTGCCTGCTGAGACATCTCCTTAGAGCTAGAATTTTCTGTCATTTTTTTTGGGGGGGTGTGCTCTATCTTAGCCTGCTTTGAGCATCTCCATACTGGAACACTGAAGACCCAGTCATGTATCACACAGAGAACGTGTAGGCTCACAGATCTGCTGTCTGTGGCATGAACAGACATTGTTTTGTGTGCTTAAAAGGTTCTGAGAATTGGAGTTGGTGGGTCTTGAGGTGTGTGTCCTCCTGAGAGCTCTGTCACTGTCTACAGTGGACCTTGTTACACTCCTGTCAGCTTATCTGGGTGGAAGTGTTCCCACCAGCTCTCAGCCTGGCTAAATGCCCTGTGACCCTGCCCTCCAGGTGGGTGCCAGCCAGTTTTATTGTTATATATTTAATTTAGTGTGTGTGTGTGTGTGTGTGTGTGTGTGTGTGTGTGTGTGTGTGTGTGTGTGTGTGCACATATGTGTACTCACTGTGTGCATAAGGAGGCCAGAGGTCAACTTCAGCTATCTTTCTTCAGGTGTCATCTACCTTTTTTTTTTTTTTTTTTTTTTTTATTCCTTGAGATGGAGTCAGTCTCTCATTGACCCGGAACTTACCAAGAAAGCTAGGCTGTCAGACCAGTGAGCCCTAGGGGTCTGTCTATCTCCAGTGTTGGCATTGTTAACTGTGGCCCCCTTCAGGTCTGCACTTTCCATGGTTGCTACTTGGTTCCTCATGTCACAGATCATACAAAATGACCTGAGTTCATAACAGTCTCCAAAACTGTGAATCAGCATATCCTGTTCACCACAATTATCTCAAATTACCGAAGTCCATGACTTCTAACCAGCCATATGGTTTAACCTGCCTTGCAAAGTCTGGGTGATTCTAACTGGAAGCATTCAGTCAGTGGGCCTGTCCCAAGGGAACCCAGCTACACACAAATCCCCAGAAGTGTTCTGTTTCTTACAGGACACACCTGTATCAGTAGACGAGCCCTAGATGGCATGGTCTGCCCCCCATACTTGGAATTGTTGGTAGGCAAAAATAATGGTTGGTGGGAAGTGCAGGCTGGGTAGAGGTGGGGAGACAGCTGTCCTCTGCAGACTTGTGCTGGCCATGGCGAGTGGCAGGAGGCCCATTACGGCCTGCTCTCATTACACCCCTGTGTCTGCAGGATGAAAGTGTTTCAGGCCTCTTGGCCCATCCCCTTCACATGGTGCTGGACTTGGCATCTGTTTGGGTAAATATTTCAAACGGGGCTGTGGCCTGTTGTCTTGGAGCTGGTGCTTTTGCAGAAGCGCGTGTTTGCATAAATAATGAGTCTTTTTGGAAACACGGCTGTCGACTTCCCTGTGTTTGCGTGGGTAGCTGTTGAAGCAGCTTGTTGAAGGGCTATGAACTTCTGGTTCCTCCTGCTTCTCTCTCTCCCTGACCCAGGCCCTGTTCCTATTCCTCCGGTCATCTGTTTTGTTTGCTTTTTAAAAAGGAATTTGTTTTTATTTTATGTTTGTGTCCATTTGCCTGCATGTATATATGAAACTACCTGAGCGCCATTCCTGGTGCCTGCAAGGAGCTAGGAGAAAGCATGGAATCCCCCGGAATTGGGGTTACCAGATGGCTTGTGAGCTGCCATGTGAGTGCTAGGAATTGAACCCAGATCTTCTTCAAGACAATCAAGTGCTCTGAACTGCTGAGCCATCTCGACAGCCGTCTCGACAGCGACCCCTTTGAGAGAGGGAGGGTCTTACTGTGTAGCCCTGGTTGACCTGGAACTAGCTATGGATCAACTCACAGAGATCCACCTGTCTGTGCCTCCCGAGTGGTGGGATTAAAGCCGTGCACCACAGTGCATTTGGTTTTATTACTCAGTAACTGTTGTGTGGCTTTTTCTTAGGGCATTGAACAAATAAATGACTGTTTACCTTAGATAGAGCACCGGAGGCAAACCAATATACTTATTCCACCCAAGCCTAGCTTGGTGGAACAGTGAGCTTATTGGGGTCACTTACAGGAACAGGGGTGACTCAAAAGCAGATGCATCGCTGAAAAGCCCACCCTAGCATGGGTGATGGCTATGAAAACCATATCCCTGGAGCTCACTGTGCAGCTCAGTAAGGCTAAGAGGGCAGAGCCTCAACCCCCGCAGTCATTACTACTTGTAATAGCTTTACTAATCTTGTGATTTCAGGAACTTCCTGAGACTTGTAAGTTGTACCTCCCGAGTCTTAAATTGCCTCACTCCAGGAGGGAATATTTCAATCTGGCATAGTTACACAAGACAACTCTCAAAGTGAAGGCTACAAAGAAGTCAGTCACATCCTTCCTCCCGCAGGTTAAGTTTACATAAATAGAGTTTCTGGCATCCTGAAGCTCTCTTGAGCCAGCCAGTGTGTTCCTCCCACCTCTGAACAAGATAGGCTGAGTGCAGAAATTACATTACCAATATGGAAAGGCGTTAGGTCCCGATAAACTCACTGAGCTGAAAACTGCACCAACCGCAGCTAGCCTGTAGAGCATGCTGGCTGAGCCGGGCTGGAAACTGTGGTGTCAGCCATTTCTCCTCAGGATCACGGAGCTGATGGAATGCTGTCCCCAGCTGGACAGAGGATCAGACTGCTTCTTGCCATTCTGAGAGATGTCACAGTTAAAAATAAGAAGTACAGTTGTTATACGTTCAGGCTCCTTTAGCACCATCATAGAGCTGAGCAGTATGAGCTGAGCCACCTTAAGTGAATGACCCCCTGGATGCTGGAGATGGGGTTGCATGCACATTGCTGTTCTCCGAGAAGGCCAGTGATCCAAAGAAACAAACACAAAGGCTAGACAGGTGGCCCCTGCTGGTAATTCTAGCACGTAGGAAGCCAAGGCAGGAGGATTGCCTCAGATTCAAGGTCATCCTGGTGTACATGAGTTCCAGGCCAGAGAGACATAGTGAGACCCTGTCTCAATAATAATAATAATAATAATAATAATAATAATAATAATAATAATAATAATAAACAGAGTAAAACAAAACACAAAGGAACAGATGGTATAGTGAGTTTAAGTATTTGCTGGGGCACCTTCTGTGCAGAGCACATTCTGTAGCATCCTTGGCTCTCTTCTCCTCTACAAACTCAGAGGATTGCAGCGATTGTCACACGTGTCCAGAGTCCCTAAGAACCTGAAGCAGGAAACAGAAAACAGAACCTGACTGTTGGGACTCCCTCCACCCATCCATCCATCCATCCATCCATCCGTCCATCCATCCATCCATCCGTCCATCCATCCACTTGTAGACATGGGAATCCCTCTGCCATGCACATATAGACATGGGACTCCCTCCACCTATCCACATGTGGACAGGAAACCACTGTCCTTCTACTCTGACACCCGTGGTCCCCCAGACAGACTCCTAGATAAAGCTGGACTGTGACAGAAACAGGTCTTTCTCTTGGTTCATGCTGTCAGAGATTGGGGACAGAACTCAGTGCCTGGAAACTGAAAGGTGGTCCCGAATCATATAGTGTCAAAGACAAGGACACTGAGACCCCCTCTCCCCACCTCACCCTAATGTCAACCCACTTCTGTGTCCAGGCAGCTTATGGTGTCCTCAGAGCTTTGAGTTGCAAAAATGAAGCCTGTTATAGGCACCTCTGGAAGTTGTTCCGGAAGAATACAGAAATGTATTAAGGCTGAAAGTGCTCCAAGAATGTGGAAAGGGACTGCTGGGGACACGAAGATGCTCTCCTTAGAGGAGGTTCAGATGGCCCGCCAAACAGGCTCCCCAGTGGAGGTGCATGCGTGGGGGCAGCTGTAAGAGTTTATTCTCACGCACCGCTTTGCCTCTGAATGCAACCGCAGATCCATGAGTGTGCTGTCTCCCCTGGGCTCCCCCTCTGGGTAGACATGTCTTTGAAATAGTAACAGACTCCTGGGTGCCGTTTGGCTGTAAAGGCAAAAGAGCTTTGCCCACCGAGCAGGAAGCCCACCTGCGGAGCCAGCCGCACCTACCCGTGACACAGATCCTGAGCTATGTTTGATTTGTGTAGTGCTTCTCTCTGTGAAAGCAAAACAAAAAGCAGCAAAGAAATTGAGCACGGACACTAACATGAGTTTAGTCTCAGGTAAAACAGCGCATCGACAGTCGTCTCCCCACTCCCCAGCTTTAGCAGTTGGGGCGTTGGCAGTAAGTCATAGCTGGCAACACCACTTCTAACTCCCATCTGTGATGAATTCTTTTCCTTTAAAAGGAGAGGTTTAGAGGTGACACAGGCATTCATTCAAAGGAGAACACGCATACTTGGCAGCTACGTGCATTTTTACAGCGACCACTAACCAGCAGTGGCTTAGACTGCTGTCATATTGTCAGCTTTCGCCACACAACACTGTCACTATAAAATGCAAGTGCTTATGTTGTCTCTGAACAGCCCTTGTGATTCATGTTGCAGAAAGCAGGCATAATTCCCGAAGCGATGGGATATACTGCGTGGGGGGTGTTCAGGAGCTGGGACCCAGGACTGTCCTCCAGGTGTCACACTGCATGGGTGGGACAGTGTAGCTGCAGCCTGTTGTTTGGGGCAGTTGATGTTTTGAGTCATGTCCTTGACATTTTAGTATCGTCAAAAGCAGAGGTCATCTCGTTAGACACTGCCCAATGTGAAGAACTCAGCTTCTTATTTAAACGTCAAGGAAGATGATCTCCTTTTACTTGACAAGGAGATGCCTGGGCTGGAGCCATGGCTCAGCTGTTACAGAGCACTTGCTGCTCCCGCAGAGGACCCGAGCTCTGTTCCGGGTCCTCTGCGTCTATACCCAGTTCTGGGACTCCAGCACCCCACCCGCTTCTGGACTCTTGTGGGCAGCTGCAGGCACGCGGTGTACAAACGCATTCGGGCAAACACTCATAATACACATAGATCAGTTAGTTAATCTTTTTTAAAAGAAAAGAAGATGCTTCATGGAGCTGAAATTATCCTGATGCAGCTGGCCTGGTCCTCTGCCCTGCTCGGTCAGCAACACGGATGCCGTACACGGCAGCCAGCGGGGACAAGTCACAGACAGTCATGTCGCCTCCTCTTACCATGATTGTTCATGATCTGTCTTTGCCCGTGTTCAGTACCTCACACACCAACGAGCTTTATGCCACAAAGCCACGAGGAACAGCAATTTCTTCACATGGCAGGGTCACAGTGTCAAGAGTTAAGTGAAGTGACTCACAAAGCCTTTTTCTAGTTCTTAAGGTATAAAGTTTATCAGTTAGAGATCATCTAATTCAATATAGACAAAAAAAAAAAAAAAGATGTCGAGCTATAAATTACTCCCCGAGCCCTGCTTCAGCTGCTCCCTGGAGTGTCCTGTGACCTCTGCACCTACCAGTCACCTGGAGATGTTTGTTTCCTTTCTGCATGTTGGCCAGTTTCCCGGGTTTTCCTTGGCTGTGCGTTTTTACACCATCCCACTCTGACGGGAGAGGTTACCTTAGGATTTTGGGTCCGTTTATGTTTTTTGCAGCTCATTTTATAGTCTAGCATATTGAAGGATGTTCTGTCCAGGGGGGCTGTAGAAGGTGTGTCTGCTTTGGGCAGGAGTATTCCTGCAGTGTTAGCTCTGCTCACTTGTGATGTCCAAGTGTGTTGGTCTGCTCGCAGCCTGAGTACTGACGTTTTGGGTTGCTGCCGTTGAATTATCTGTTTCTCCCTTAAGTTTGCAAGTTGTTTTGTTGTTTTTACTGGTGCAAACACAGAGGAGCTCTGCTGTTATGGTCGTACATGTTTATGGATGTATTGGCTCTCTTACTGTAAAGTGCCTCTCTTTGACTTTAATGACTTTCCCCCTTACAGTTTATTTCTGTCTGCCACATGGGTGGCCACTCTACATTTCTCATGGTGGTTATTCTATGCTGTAACTTCCCGGCTCATTTGTGTTTTGATTCTGACACAGATCTTTGCAGCTCTCGTGTGGTTGGGTGATGCCCTTAGGGATGATCCATTCTGCTAGCCTTTGGGTTTTGATTTGCTTTCTTAAAGCCACTTACACCTAATTTATCAATACAGTAGATGTTACTTCTCTTTTGCTGACGGATATATAATCATATATAATTAGTACTTAGTATTATTAAATGTAACTAGAATGCAAAATCCCTAGTCCAATATATCTTCATTCAGTCTGCTTTCCTCAGAGCCCTCTGACTTTCTCCTCTTCTTCCTTCTTTTCCTTTCCTCCCACTTTTTATAGCCCATTGGATTTAATTGGCATTGCTTATTTGCAAATCAGTGTAGGGCCATTCACAAGGCATGAGCAGCCTTCTAAATGGCTGCACCCCCAAAGAAAAGCGCCCCCTCCCCCAGCAGCTCAACTGCACAATTCTTTTTAATGACTCTCTTTATTTCCTTTATTCTGTGTTCTTTCATCTCACACAGGTCTTTGATCTTTCTTGGAGGACATTCTGCTAGTGACAAGCATTGCTAATTTTCTGTTTGTCCCGAAATGTCCCACCCTTTACATTTCTGAAGCAAAGTTTACCTGCTGTGGAACTCCGTGTTGATAATCTCAGTCTCTCCAGCTCACCCAGTGCTCTGTCTCTCTGGATTCTAAAGGAATTCCTAATTGTACCACAGTCCCTCGTGTGACCTGAGTCACAGTTTTTGCTGCTTTTCTGACTTGTTTCTCGTCGGTAGACTGTGATGGGGTTAACGGTGACATGCAGTTAGTTTATCCTATGTAGAGCTCTTTTGAGTGCCTTAAATATGGAAATCAGAGTATGTCACACTTGCTAACAAGCCTTTGCTTATTATTTCATTTAAGAAATTGTCCTTGTTTTCAGTCTTGCGATAAGGCCCTGGCTAGACTGGCATTCGAAGTAATGCTCCAGCCTCAGCTTTCTGGGCCCTTAGACTGCAGGAGCCAGTCAGTATTCATGGCCCATCTAGGTGTCCTCTGGTTCCAGCACTGGTACGCAGGTCTGTTGGTAGTGCCTCACAGTCTCTTAGGCTGTGGTGAGTTTTCTTCATTCAATCTTTTGTTTCCTTTTTCCTCACACTGGGAAATCTTTGCCTGACCTGTTCTTTCTTCTGTCTGTTCTAATTGTCATTGTCTTAGCTGGTAAGTGTCAGGTTTGGTCCCTTCAACTCAGAGTGTCCTGTGACTCATTCACTCCCTTTGATACAGCCTCTATCTGGGAAGAAAAGCCTGTTGTGAGTCCCTCTGGCTTCTTAGGTATCCTTCACACAGAATGCGTTCAGTGACTTAAAGTCTTTCTTCCTCCAAAGTCTTAGCTTACTCAGTGATTCTTTCCTCTGAATAGCTTTTTTGTCCCCTTTTCTCTCCTCCCTTTTTGTCCCCTCCTCTCCCCCGCTCCACTCCACTTACCCCAAATTCATTTTTTAGCATCTTTCCTTGCCTAGTCTTACAGTTTCTGTACTGACTAATGCATGGCCACCGAACCGCTTGCTAGATGCTTTTCCAAGTTGTTTTTATTCCTTCATTCCCCAGGCCCATATCTGAATCCGTGTCACTGTTTAGCCAGTCATTAATCAGATTTCTTCACAGGCCTTGAGTCTCAGGGAATCTGCAGGAGGCCTACAGGTTACAGTACAGCCTAAGGCCTCAGTTTCTGATGGTTCAGCGAGGCCTGAAGGTTGCTCGATCTGAGTGACCTGCTCTTTCTCCTAGGTCTCTGCTGCAAAATAGTCTTCGCTTGATATCAGTCTCTTCTACCCCACAAATGTAAGAGTTTTTGTCGTTCTTCACATCCCCCCAAATGACTTCGAGGGAAGCTCGAAGTCAGCTCAGGACCACCCCCCCCCCAACCCAAGACAAAGTTCTCAGCACAAAGATGTATTTGCCCCAGAGGGACAGAAGGCAGGGAATAAGAGGCAAAGACAGGAGATAGAGGATCCGGGAGAAAGGGAAGCAAACAAGGTAGGGGAAGGGATATTTGTCCCAGAGGGACAAAGGACTGCCTCTGGATGGAGAGGAGACAGACATGGCCCACAGAGAAATGACAGTTTATATAGGTAAAGTGGGAAATCCGTGTTAGGATGAGGTGTTTAATTTTAATTGGGCATATTAATTAGGTGAGCCAAAATGGGCTTTTGATTGCTGGACTTTAATATTTGATAGCTGAACCTTGGTAGTCAGCCCCAGGGGGAGGGATTGGCCAAATAAGGGAACAGACCTTGGTGGCTGGCTTCAGGAATGTTTTCTAACGGTTTTTCAGCAAGGCAGAGGGGAAGGGGAAGGCCTGCGAGAGCCACATGCTCGAATGGGCCAGTGTCCCTTCACCAGATTCTTCACATTTCCCTTTACGCTCTGGACCAAGCTCATCTCTCCTACACTTGAAGCCACAGCATCAGGCCCTGAGGTTAGCCCTCAAGTTACTGTTTTGGCTAATGCCACTCTTTCTTCAAGCTACCCCCCAAGTACCCCATCTGGTCAGATCTAGGGGGAGCTCAGAATGCTAGAAGTCTAAACATGAAATGATGGGTGCCATGGGGTGCTGCAGATGAGCTTGGCTGACTGTGACACCAGCAGTGGGTAGAAGGGCTTGGTGTATGCCAAGTGGCACACACCTGTTAGCCGACTGAGACGCAGAGGGCGCAATCAGACCAGGCACCATCTGTTTCTGTCTCTCTGAGGTATAAAATAGTTGATTTTCATTGTTTTCTGTGTTTTTGTTGTTGAAGAGGGAGAGTCAGGTCATCCCATCCTCTCTGCGATGGAAGCCAGCTGCAGCATGCTGCTGCCGGCATGCCGTGTCTGCCTCAGAGCACTGCATGTCCTCCACACGGTGCGCGTTTCTTGTTATCCATTTGCAGTTGTGTGTGTAGGAGGTCTGGGTGCACATTTAGAGAGGCCTTGGTGCCTTGGCAGGTTAGGACTGCTGAGGAGTGGGGCTATCCCAGACCGGATGACAGTGCGCAGATGAGCGCCTTCAGCAGATGCAGCGATGCCCCTGGAAGAGGAGGCGCCATAGCTTGTTGGAGCTACTCCACCTTAGTGTGAATGTGAACACTGACTTTAGATTCTGGGTAGAGCCCCAGAAGCTTTTTGTTGTTGTTGGTAGTGGTTTAATTAAAAGCAAAAGCCAAAAGAACAGAAAAGCCTGTTTATTTACTTAGTGTGTAGGTGAGGGTGAGAGCGCCACGGTTGTTGAAGTCAGTGGACAGCTTGTGGCACTCAGTTTCTCCCCATCTCCTTCTGAGGGACTAGGAACTAGGTAGATCCCTGGTAGGCACACACACAGGGGAAGGGGCCAGTGATAAATAAAAATGATGTCAAATATGCAGCTTCTTCAACTTCCTGACCAGACACAAAGGCCTGTGGAGCTTTTTGTCTCCATAGCAGAGCCTTCTTTCAGCCAAGGAGTCCAGACTGGTTAGATGTGTTCAAGGTTGACCTTGATCATGTTTGCCTGAGGCTTCAGGCCTACTGTCTGCTCCCCTTTCTTCATTCAAGTTAACTGATCCAAAATAGGGGAAAGAGACATGCTCTGTCTGCTCCAAAACATTCAGAAGTCCCAAGCCCGCCTGGGGAACTTAGATTTGGGTTTCCAGATACCACCCCCACTTTATGGGGATGTCTGTCTGTCTGTCTGTCTTTCTGTCTGTCTGTCTTTCTGTCTGTCTGTCCACACTCACACTCATACCTGATTCTTTACCTTTAATAAAGCTTGTTACCTGTTGCTTCCTATTGTGTTTGAGAGCTCTCCTCACTTTTAATCCCTTAACTATTAGAGAAAATGAATAAACTAGATGAAGTGCCCTGTACAGTAACACCTCCACCATGCAGTTTCTGGGTTCTGGGATCAAACTTAGGGTGTCAGGCTTGGTGACAGGTCCCTTTACCTGCTGAGCCATCTCACTGGTACCCATCACTTTATTTGCTTAATCTCTGTCTTTATCCTTCTATCTAATATATGCACTGAGGACAGATTCGTGCCAGGCAGGGGTGTGGAGGTCTGGGAATGACTTTGGGAGCTCCCATCTTGCAGGGTCCTGGTTGAGGCAAGGACTCTCCTGTTGTCTCCACTGCTGCACACTCGGGGCTGGCTGGCTCATGAGCATGTGGGAGATTCTGTATTTGCCTTCCATCTTGCAGTAGGAGTGCTGGGATCGCAGGTGCAAACCACCATGACAAATGTGGGCCACCACATCCGGCTTTCACGTGGGGTCTGAGGATTGGACTCAGGTCTCAAGCATTCACATTGTGCTTTAATTGGCTAAAGCTTCTCTCTGGCCCCAGCTCAGAGACTTCTGAAATTGCTGTGATGGGATCAGTCATCACTAGGGCAAGCTTTTCTGTCAGTTAGCTGTTGCCCCAGTGACTGGGGTCAGCGGTATACAGTTCCCAGTTCACACACCACACAGTGACCGGACACTGCCCTCTGAAGTTTAGCTTTATCTGATGCAAGACAGAGGCAAACAGGTGCATGTGCTGTGCACACCTGTACACACACACACACACACACACACACACACACACACACACACACACACTGCGCACATTGTCAGGAAAGCTGTGAATGGGCCAAATCATATGAAAGGAAGCAGCCAGGATGATCTAAGACCATGAAGAAGGTGGGAGGAGACTATGGATGCCTGGTGTCTTCCTGGATATCACAAGTCTCTTAGAAGGAAGAGTAAGCAGCTGCAGAGCCCTAGGGGAGGCAGGCTGGAGCTGAGAGACTGTTAAGTGGTCATCCAGGGTCAGGACAGAGGCAATTGGTCTCTCTGTTCTCTGTCTGTCTGTCTGTCTCTCTCTCTCTCTCTCTCTCTCTCTCTCTCTCTCTCTCTCTGTGTGTGTGTGTGTGTGTGTGTGTGTGTGTGTGTGTGTTGACTCTCATCTATATGAGAAGATGCTGGAAGACATTGAGTTCATGTTTTTCACTCAGTCTTCATTCACCCAAGGAGCACCCACAGAGCCATGTCCCAGGTTTCCGGCCAGGCAATGAGCAAAGACACAGCTGCTCTTACTGCTTCAAAGGGGCGACAGGAGCTAATCAGATAAACAGCCATTTCCAAAGTGTCCAGGAAGGGCTAGGGCCGTAGCTCTGTTGGTAAAATGCCTACGTAGCCCCCTGCACCACATGAGCTGGGTGTGGCGGTCCATACCCACAATTCCAGCACCGGGAGTTTGGCTGTTAAGTGATTTTTGAGGCTATCGTGACAATGAGAACAGAGAAAGGATAGTATCAAGGCATGAATGAAACGGAGTTCGCTAGCACTGTTAGGATGTGTGCATGGGAAGGGAAGCATTGGGTGTTCTGTAGTATCAGGGAGGGCCCTGCTCAAGGAAGTGGCATTGTGAACCTTTTTAAAATTTGTTATATGTTGTACATAGTGTTGTTTATATGTTCAAACGTTCCTAAGCTCCAATTGTATATTGTGGAGTGTTAGCATAGTGTGCACTCACACCTAATTCCAAGCCACCCCAGCGTCTCACAAAGAATGTTTCCTCAGGACTCTACCCAGGCAAGAGCCCAGGGGACACCTCTTGAGAGACATCCTCCTGCCTGGGCCTGAGTGTGAGTGGATTGTAGCACTACTGGGTACGGGGATGCACGCTCTCACCCTGACTTTGGAACTTCGGCCTTGGCATTTGGTGCCTTGCCTGTTTGAAGGGCCACTGATGAGGGTTGGTTTAGAGGCCCTATCCAGAGGCCTTGTTGGAGGCAGTTTTTGTAAAATCTTGCAGAAAGGAGAATAGCTGGAACCTGGTGCTATCAGAATGAAGGGTGGGCTCTGTGGTGCTATCAGAATGAAGGGTGGGCTCTGGAAGTGGTTGGGAGACGGCACAAAGCACACTGGGTACTGCATTAGGGAGCATTTGAGGGAAAAGGAAGAATCAGAGGTAACTTCAGTGCCTGGGGCTTGAGATAGGAGCAGAGTGGAGATCAGGTCTAGAAAGTCAAAGAGCTGCCAAGGAGCAGGCTTGGAGAGGAGGCCAGATTCCTGTGTGGGCATGCCAAGTGTGATTTACTTCTCAGACATGCGCGTGGAGGAGGGAGCCGGCTATGGTAATTGTCTGCCTTTATGGGGAGCCATTTGGTCTGCAAAGTTAGCTTTGGGGATTGAGGGTATCTTCATGTCACTTAAAGTGAGCCTTCCAAGGGTCAAGGCTAGAGTAGGAACGCCTTTCTGTGTGGAGGACTGGGGAAGAGGAGACAGGGAGGGAGACTGAGGCAGGGCGGCGCAGGAAGCTGAGAAGACCTTGTGCATAAAAGGGGAAGCATGGACTGTGGGAGTGTCCAACAAGGCCATTACCAAACATGGCGAGGGTGGCCAGGCCGGACTGGGCCCCACACAGTGCCCACGGCCTGGCATGCTGCTCTTCAGAGTGGAATGGCAATCATATAAATATTATGAGAAAAAGGAATGCCAGGCAGGGAGAAGAGAAATGAGGGCACAAAACTGGGGCAAGTGGCAATGCCCAGCTCCTGCTGGAAATGCCAAGGGAGGAGCTTGGGGTCATACCTGCCCCAACTGTTGGGAGCTGGAATTTCTGGCAGTGACATCCTTCTGTAAGAAGCTGGCATTCAATGATGGGTGAGGGCCTTTCTGTCCCCAGCAAGTGCTGGCAGTCAGTGAGACTAATCGGTCGCAAGGACTGATCTGCCTGCTGGGACATGGAGGCTTCTCTGTCCGTCCAAACCTGTCTGTCATCTAAGTCACTTGAAGCCAATATTAATATTATAAAGATCTCATTTGAGACAGTTGGGACCACCCCAGAGGGAAATAAAATGATAAGGTGTTGACAGCCCCCCCCCCACTCCCCAGAAGTCACACCTGTTTTTCTTCCCCAAGGCAACACCAAACAAGGACCTAAGTGTGAGCTGATGGCTAGCATGCAAGCCAGAATTAGAACCTCAGCGGCCTTTCTCACGTGTGTGTGTGTGTGTGTGTGTGTGTGTGTGTGTGTGTGTGTGTGTGGGTGTGGGTGTGGGTGTGGGTGTGGGTGTGGGTGGGTGAGTCAGGGTCGAGTTGGGGCCAGCTCCAGAAACTCTACCAGACCCTGAGAATCTTAAGCTGAGCAGGGGTTGCCCCAGCTGAGCTCAGACTGAAGCAGTCAGGACCTGACCTCTGTGTGGTTGAATGCCTGGTTTGCTTGAGATAACACAGAGTTGGAATTCTTCCCATATAAGGTGCCTTGTCCCCTTGTCCCCTTGTCCCCTGTATGGGAAGTTGCCTTCCTGATTTGCTTTTCTTGGTCAGAGCTTTGTAGAGATGAAGCTTGAGTGGCTTGCCCTAGTAAAACCTCTGGGGTCCTGTCTTGGTCCTGCCATTTCAGGATCCAAGAACTCAGCTCCAATAATGTAATGGGGATAAATAACAATACCCATTACAATCTGAACTGCATCAGCACAGAATATCTGTGTTGGTGGTTCCTCACCCCTGGGTCTCTGAACTTGACTGTAGATTTGTAACCCCGGGAGCCAGAGTTACAGGTAAGCCACCTTCTATGGGTGCTGAGAAACAAGCTTGGGTTCGCCACAAGAGCAACACATGCTCTTAACTGCTGAACTGTCTCTCCAGCCCCTACAGGAACTACTTTATCAAAGTCATTGCTGCCGAATGTGGTGTAACAGGTCTTTAGTCCCAGCACTTGGGAGGCACAAGTACACAAGTAGGTAGAACTCTATGCGATGGAGGCCATCTTGGTCAACTGGTCTGCATACCAAGTTCCAGGCCAGTCTGGGCTATATAGTGAAACCTTGTCTCAATAGTAAATAATAATAATAATAATAATAATAATAATAATAATAATAATAATAAAATATTTCTTAAAGTTGAAACTGCTGCCTTTGATGGTGTTTCTAGAATCAGGTCATAGTTGTCAGAGAACTTTGGGCCCCAATTGGCTGAGGACTCTGGGGAGAGAGGTGTCATCTGCCTACAAGGCAGGCCACTGATTCCTAGTGGAGTCATTCCAAGCCTGATACCCCCAACTGACCCTTGAAGGAGTCCACCCGTCACCTAACCTCATGACTCCATTATACAAACGAAGGAATGTTCTTTCCAAGGGACAAAGCAATTTAGTTTCTTGATTTTCAGGCTTTGGTTTTTTTAAATGTTTTTCTCAGAGATTCAAAATGGTAAGTTGATGGCAATGACTCATTTTCAAATGACTTCTCTATGAAAACACAGTGAGAAAACGCAATGAGCTCGGAGTAGGCTGCCGGCATTCCTGTTTGCCCCCCTTTCTACTCATTCCAGTGTAGAAAGCCATCACACAGAAAGCAGGCCCCAGAATCGTTTCCCTGTGAAGGGTGGAGTCACACCTTCCCCAAGTACACGGTGGGGTATGCCTGGCCAATCCCCCTGCCTCTAACCGCCAGAAACCATAGTGTCAGAAAGAGAGAAAGTTCATGAAAGGCCCCAATTCAGGAGCTCTCAGGGCCTCTCTCCCTCAGCCAAATATTCACTGGATCCCTGACAGTAGCCTTTTGTTGGGGGGCTCAGGGCCATGAGAGGCAGAAGGTAGAAGAAACATTATGAAAGCAATATTCAAGGGATTTGAGCTGTGTGTGTGGACTCCTTGGGAGTTTAGTGTGTTTGCTGTAGAAGTGGGATCAAAGCCAAGGTCAGGCCAGCGAGAGACACTGGTTATTCTACTTCAGGTTGCTGAATTTTATATCATATTTCTAAACCAGAGGTAAGCAACCCTTTAAGGAATATAGAACCAGAGGCTAATATTTACCCAACTTCAAGTTAGACATAATGAAAATAAAACATTACAAACCGTTAAGACCATTACCGATTAGATACCGACAGCTCACCGCCAGTGCTGTGAGCTTCCAGCTGGCAGTGAAAACTCTCGGTGTCACACTTAATAAGTGTTCCCGGAAACACGGTCCCTAGCCACCCACCGCTTCAAGACTTTGGACCTTGCTCATTCCAGGTAGTCAATTCTCTCCTCTTAACTCTTACATTTCCGGCACTGTGCATATTCCTGGCTTGTTTTTGTTTGTTGTTGGGATGGCGCCACTTTGCCACATGTGACTAGTGTTTCTGTCGCAGGTTGGCAGGTAGCTACATTGTCTGAATTTCCACACAGCCTAGCTCATCATAAGACCTATCCTTCCTCTCCAAGAGGCTTTCTGGTGGGCGGCACTCCAGTCTCTGCACCGATTCCTTTCTTACATCTTGGAAATTACCTTTTCACGGGAACTAGATCCAAGAGCGTCAAGCCTTGGAGAATAAAACCCTTCTAATTAAAAGGAGGCAGCTTTGAAGTGTGTGCAGTCGGTCCTCTGCAGACGGCCTCTAATCACATCCCAGCGAGCACCCTGACTTGGATCACCAGGTAAAGAGGATCCTACTTGAAAAGGCTGACAACAAAATGTGCTGAAAAGAAACACAAATCAGAACTGGACTGGCTCCATGCACTCAAATCCAAGGGTATGGACTCAACTTCATTAGCAAATTCTTCCCCAATTCTGTCTCTGCCCTTAATGAGAGCGAGATGCTATGAAAAGGAGAGCCTGAGACTCTCTCATTGATGCTGTCAATCAAAGTGCCTCATGAGAGGCCACGTTGAAGGAAGGCTTGCAGAAGAGTACTGCTTGACTAGAAGGCAGTGTTTGTCTATTCAAATTTCACGCAGGTTTGATCAGGGCTTCCAGCTATTGCGTGCCCCCATGTGACACTGCCTACTACTGGCATCCTCTGTGGCGACACAGAGATAGTGATTTGTCCAGTCCTGAATGCAAAGGACACCCATTGCTAATGTGTTTGACAGACTATGCCGCAGGTTCCTGCCTGAAAACTGCCACCACCTGGCCAATGGCAATTAGGGTGGGGTTCAGCTAAAACCCTCAACAGTACCCTGAATATTGTGTGTCAACATTTTTGTTGGGATGCCCTGTGAGTCAGACAGTAACACATGAAATCATGCATCTGGGTCATCGTGTTCTGCGGCCTACAAGCTTCATGCTTGGATCATTTTCCAGGGATGCTGCATGGAGCGTGTAAGATGTTGGGAGCCAGGATGCTTTAGACGGCTCTTTGTGACCTGCGCAGCTGGAATGATGAGGGAGTTTGTAACTAACCAGATAGAACACTCATATCCTGCACACCTGTCCCTCTCAGTCCCCTGTTTGTTGGCATTTCTATTAGCGTGGAACATTTGTCAGACAATGTGGACATATTGTCCTACTTGTTTGGTTGAGTCTGGGGGCTTCTTTTGAGACAGGATCTCATTATGCAACCTGCTCTGGCCTGCATCTCCCAGCAGCCTTACCTCAGCCCCCAAAGTGCTGGAACAACAGACACCACGAGTCAGTGCCTGGCTGATACTTTACTCTTTTGAAGAAAACAAAAATGAAAAGGTTCTAAATTATGTGTTCCTGGATGTGGGTATATAAACATGAGCGCAGGTGCCCATCCATCCATAGATATATATATATATCTATGGATGGATGGGCACCTGCCCATTTTATATTATATATATATATATATATATATATATATATATATATATCAGATATGTGCCTCATGCCTGAGATCAGAAAAGAGTATCGGACCCCCTGGCACTGGGTTGCAGGCAGTGTGAGCCACTGTATGGGTGCTGGGAATTGAACCCTGGTTTCCTGTAAGAGGAACAAGCACTCTTACCTCTTGAGCATGTCTCCGGTTCCAGCGTGTGAGTTTTCAGACTCGGTTAACTCAAGTGTGAAGGCACATCCTGCATGTAGGTGACACCATCCCGTAGCCTGTGTTTCTGTACAGAATAAAAAGATGGGCACCACTGTTCATCTCTGATGCCAGGATTCTGCCACCACCGTCCCTTCCTCTTCCGTGGTGGATGGCACTTTTGAACTGAACTGAAGTAACCCTTTTTTCTTTAAGTTGCTATAAGTTGGTATTTTTGTTACCACAATGAGTGACTTAAACAATGCATCACCTTGCCAGTTATGTCCACCCAAGTAACGGGGCACAGGCCAGGCCTCACAATCTTGCTGGCTGGCTGGGGTCGGAGTCTTTGCACAGCACAAGCCCACATGGCTCCCTTATCCGAGGAGGACATCTTCCAAGACCCCAAGGGATGCCTGAAACCGCAGATGGTACCAGGCTCTGCTGTAGAACATGTATGTTCTCATGAGTGTATACCTGTGAAAACATTCAGTTTATAAACTAAATACAATGAGAGGTTAATACCAGCAACTGATAAGACGGGCAGTGAGAATGATTACTGCAGCACTGTGTGCAGGGTCTCTCTCCTCACGTGAATTGCATTGTAGTCACTTTTCTGGTATTGAGATGAGATGGTATGAAGTCTGCATGGTGAGATCCAGTAAGGGGGATGAGGAAGGCATCGTGATGTAGAGTGTTACAAAGGCGGACAGAATGATAACTAATTCCTCCATAGCTAACTGATGGCAGGGAGGTCATAGTGTGTGGACACGCTGACACAGGGACGATGTCCTTGTGATAGCTCAAGATGGCATCACGCTGGCCACAGCTGAGCACAATTTAAAATATATGAAAGATTCATGCGTGGAATGTTTGTGTAATATTTTTGTACCCCTGACTATAGGTGACTCAAAACGGAAAACAAAAAGACTGTTGTACTCAGGATAGGCACCTGGGAACACTTATTGGGCACAAGGACTGTGACCAACCACCAGCTAAACCGGGCCAGCAGGTCATTGTATTCGGTTGATAGAAAGCTATTAAGCCATGAGCAGAGCCTGTCTTTTATGTGGTTTGGTGTGGAGGGAGTGGGAGAGGAAGAGGTGACATGTGTTCTTCAAGTTACAGCTGCTGGACAACCGCCTTCCTCCTACTGTTAGGAAACCCAGCCTCCTGCCCAGTCAGTTGCCACCTCTTCTACAGCAGGAGGGTGGCTGTGTTCGGGCTTGTCCTCCACAGGAGCCTGTCTGTTTCCAGCCTTACCCCACTTTTCATCGGTGATCTTGGTCACTCTGACACCTTGTCACCTTTCCATCCTGGAGCGTCATACTCCTCGACTGTGCCTTTTGTGTATGGGCATTTCTGTCACGTCAGTTGAGCCTTTCTGTCCCCACCTTCTCAGCCACGCAGGACAGTCGGCCTCATTTGGACACCTTTCCCCTTCTCTTTTCCATTTTACTTCTACAGGTCTGAAGAGACACCTGGTTTATGACGTGCTTGTGTCCAGAGCAGGGAATCTGTAGAGGACTTAGCAGGGGTGCTTACCAGGGTCAGGAGGAGGCAGGATGAGGGTGACCTTAATGGGAACCAGGTTTCTTGGTGATGGCGGTGGTGTGTGTGGGTGCTGAATGTTCTGGAATTTCATAATGAATATGATTTTCATTTAAATATCCACTAAGCACTACTAATATATACGTTAAAATGTAAAATACTTCACATTTTATTGTGTATGACATATCTTAGTCTAAAAGAGCCAATGTGTAGTCACTCTAAAAACATTTTAAAAGCTATTTAAACTAGCAACAATACCAGCTAGCTTGGTACTGGTTTGGGCATGGGGTAGGGTATGGATGCTGTTTTTCTGTGTTCGTTCAGTGCTTCCTTCGTGTTACACTTAGCCCCTTGCTAAGGCCAGGAAAGGCCTTCCTGGCCCTGGTCACACTTCTTCCCATCTTCCAGTTCTCTCCTTCCCTGCCCCAGTTTCTTTATCAGTGTCAGGAGGCTGAAGTGCCTTGAGTGGGGACATTTCTCCAGGCCTGAATTTTACCTGGCTTTTAATTTTCAAAATATGATGGATTTCCCTTTTTTATATTCCATAAGAAAATAATAAAAGAGTCTCGAAGCTGAAGCAGATGGTGCTGTGAGGACCCTAGGGTCTAGGTACCCTGAATACTTGCTACTTGTAGCTGCCCAGGAAGGAACCCCTGGGCCCTCTCACATCTCAGTCCCAGAGCTTTGTGTGTTGAAAGTGGTGTCTATATTCAGCAGGACAGATCCAGCACCTAGCTTTCTAATTACGTAGATGATACTTTTGTTTGTTTAGATGTCCTCATTGGCACAGCACATGAGGTCAAAAGGGACAAGAGTCAAACCTCAGTGTACAAGCTAAGGGCAGAACAGACCCAGAGACCAGCTTTGCATGTCAGCTGTGACTTTGCACTCATGTGCCCCGCTCTGCAGGTGGCACCCACTCAGGAACACACCTCTGTTTCCCCATCCAAAGCTGACCAAAAGGAAGCTGGGACTCCCCACCCCCACCGGAGGAACTGGGTGCCAGCTCTTGTTTTTGCACCAGGGTGGATATTTATTTGACTGTTTCTCACATTTGTGCATTTCTAGGAAGTTAGTAACTATTATGCCTCTTTCACTGTGTGTGTACACAATGTCAGTGTGTTTGATTTCGTGTGGTCTCTAGACACTTAAAAGGTGCTAAGTGACAGCTTGTGGAGTGGGCCAGTTTGAAACTTCAGGCTGAAGTACAGTTCTTGGGCAGACGTTTGTTGACAGTCTTATGTAGTTTCCCCTTTTGCCTTTTTAAAAAAATATGTCTGTACTAATGCATGCATGTTTGTAAATGCATGCATGCAGAAACCAGCGAACAAACCTTGACCATCACTCATTCCTCAGGTGCCATCACCTTGATGTTTACGGCAGGGTCCCTTACTATCCTGGAACTCCCTAAATAAGGAAAGCTGGCAGGCTAGTGAGCCCCCGGGACCAGCACTGTCTCCATTGCTCCAACACTGGGATTACAAGTGCTCTACCAAGCCTCTCTTTTTTAAAGTAAGAGTATCAATTGCTTGTTACATAGGTGCAGTAGACATGAGACAAGGAGTTTTTTTTTTTTAATATTAAGTGTGGATTCTGAGGATTGAATTTAGCTCAATTGGTAAAGTGCTTAAGGATCCATCTCTCCAACTGCCCCATCTTGATTTCACTGGTAACCATACTGGTCCTTCCTCCCTAACTCAGCACCTGCGGGCTCTAGCCATTGTGAGATCAGAGTTTCTGCTGTTGGTCCATCGAGGTACACCTGATTGCCCCAAGGGATGTGTGTGTGTGGGGGGGGTGTTAAAGAATAAAGGCATTAGTTCCCAACAGTGGGCCAGAAGTATTTTATGAAAATTGCTGTTTATGAGTTTAACCAGAGATGATGGGAAGGACAGAGAGATGGTTCAGTAGTTAAGAGCACTGACTGCTCTTCCAGAGGATCCAGGTTCAATTCCCAGCACCCAAATGGCAGCTCATAACCGTCTGTAATTCTAGTTCCAGGGGACCCAACACCCATGGTAAAACACCAATGTACATAAAATAAAAGTAAATTAAAAAAAAAAAAGAAAATGAGGCTGGTTAGACACAAGTCTGCCATGAGGGCGGGAAGGAGACAGAGGCCAAGGGCACCACAGTCTGACATGGGTTTGGAAGCCCTGTGGTGTGGAGGCCATTTTCCCAGTGGAGAGATGGAAGCTTAGAGACCCTGCCTTCAAGAGTTTACCTAGCACAATAAGCCGAAGACCCTGGTCCCCCAGCCCTGCCTCAGCCACAGCTGGACCTTTATTCTGCCAGGCAAAGCTTCCTCCTACAGGGTCTCAGAAGTGAAGCTGTTTACAGAGTTCTTGGCTCCCATGCTAACCAGAAGTCACCCAACACCAAATTAGAAGCTTTAGTATTGTAGTAGTTACCTTTTGTTGCTGTGATAAAAACCCCATGACCAGGTACATCTTATGGAAGAAAGGTCTTATTTTGGCTCACGGTTCCAGGAAGAGAATCCATAAAGGCAGGAGGTGGGGTAGGGGAGGCATGGCAGCAGGTGGCTACAGCGGGAAGCTGAGCAATCACCTTTAACTGCAAACAGGAAGCAGATAAAGCAAACTGGAAGTGGAACAACACTATAAACTCTACTTCCTCCATCAAGGCTGCCTCTCCCCGCTCGTTTCCATAAAGTCACTAAACAGCACCACCTGCTGGAGACCGGGTGTTTAGTTATTGAGCCTGTGGGGGACATTTCTCATTCAGAGCCCCCCAGAGAGACTGTCTTGAGTTGTGTTCAGTATACATAAAGTGAAAGGAGCCGTTCTTACCATTCTCACTGCACCCCAGCAGCATTGGCTTTATTCAGTGTCTTGCAGACACCACCATCTCTCTCCAGAAGGATTTTCTTCTTCTTAAACTGAAGTTGTGTCTCTACTAAACACTGGCTTCCCCCAATTATTGTAACTCCAATACCTGGCATCCACCATTCTTCCTTGCTTCCATGAGTCTAGCAACTCTAGGGACTTTCAGTTGAGTGCTGTCGTACTGAATTCCTCCTGTTGTGCCTGTCCTGTTCTACTTACAATAGTGCCCTCAAAGGTCACCATACAACACTGTGTGTCACAGTCCCCCCCCTTTAGACTGCTATGTTGGCCACTCTGTTGTAGTCTTTGATGCTTTAAATCCAGGTCTGAATAGAAAGTACTAGTCACTCCAAATCTCACCATCTCTTACCCTTAGCCATCAGGACCCTGCCGATTCCTGGATTCTGGGTAAAGGCAGGAAGTAAACATGATGGATTGGGGATCAGTTGGAGACTGGGGGGGCTATGTAGGAGCGTCTTGTGGCTTCCTGCTTTGGGAGTGTACCTGCCCCCCTCCCCCCAATGAGTAGCACTGAATCTCTTCCTGCTTGTGTTTGGAGATAAGGGTTCAATCCAGACAAACCAAATCTACACTTGTCCTTAGTGTCCGAGGAATTGGGTGGCTGTCCCAACAAGCATGTTCTGTGCTTTCTTGGGTAGATGGCTGTCATATCAGAGGTGGTATTCAACGCCCCTTAAAAGAGGTACACATTTCCGTCATTTACAGTTTAAGGCATCACATTAGGTCTTTGTGGGGATGTGAAAGGGATGAGTTGCTTAGAAAGTTTTAACTCTCAAATCCTGGTGTGGTGACACACACGTGTCATCCTAGCACCCGGGAGGCAGGCAGAGGCAGGAGAATCGAGAGTTCAAGGCTGCCTTTGGCTACATAGTGAGTTTGAGGCCCAGGGTGACAGAAAGAAGGGAAGCCTCTGAATTGTTCTCTTAATTACCTGGAACCTCCATGCAAATTAGCTCAGAAGTCTTCATCTTGATAACTGGTCCCTGCCTGTCTTGCCTTTCCCTTGTTCTCTCTCCTCCCTGGTGACATCGAGGGCTTCTCTCCCGAGTCCTCTTAGTCTGTGGCTGGGATTAAACTAAAATCTGTTTTTATAATGGCATGAAATCTGATTCTTGGAGAGTCAATAGTAAGTGCCTCTCCCCTGTGTTCGCTGATGCTGGGTGGACTTGCGCTCACAGGGTCTGCCCCGGTGGTTAACCACGGCTCTACTTTTCTGTTCCCCCTCCAGGGGAAGTGGAGGATTCGGATGCAATTGACATTCTGGGACAACTTGATGGACCAGACAGCCCACTTCCTACACTGAAAGGTAAGATAGGGCAGCTGCTATTGTGGCAGTTATGGGTTATCATGGGTGGTTGCTCTGCCCTTGTGACTTGGGGCTGGGCCTGCCTGATTGAGCAGATAGTGGGGTCCCCTGGCCTGGTGCTGCTCCATTGCTGGGCAGGTGAGATCCTTACCTGGAGTCTTTCTCCTCCCAGGAAAGGCTTTGGGGAATGATGAGGCTTGTGGAAGCCGGCAGATGAAGCTTCGGGAAATGCAGCAGGCTGGGAAGGAAGGGGCCTCGGGGTTTCAGAGGTTCTGAGCAGAGACTCCCATCTTGGCCGTGTTAAGTAGCTGCAGACGACCATCTCTCCTCCACATTTTTCTCAATGAAATAGCCGTGTGGCTGTGTCTCAGCAGGTAACACTTAACTGTGCTGCCATCTGAAAGAGGCTTCTGTGTTCCCTTGTGGTGGCTCCTGTCCTTCCTGGAAGTTTGCTGTAGGTACCACGCTCACCTGTCATACCTCATAGGCAGTATATGTAATGTCTTACTGACAAAAAGGGAGACCAACATGGTCTACTTTCTTGAATAAGCAGTGGCTTTTCTCTTCTTAAATAATCCATCATCTTCAATTTGTCCTGACCAT